>NC_052513.1:45940059-46055857 GCF_014356525.2 Nilaparvata lugens | reverse complement strand
CTTTTGCAGTCTTGCTCTCATCAATTTCTCTAGTATTTTTGCAGAAGTAGGTAGCAGAGAAATAGGACTATAATTGGTCATTAATCTTTTATCTCCAGATTTAAATATGGGGACAGCTATGGTTTTTTTTAGCTTTGTAGGATGAACACCAGACACTAAACTTGAATTGTATATGGAGGTTAGAACAGGTGATATATTATGTACATTCATTTTCAGAGTCTCTTTATTCAATATATCATCACCAGACGACTTTTTATTTTTGAAGCCTCTAATCATGTTTTCAACTTCTAACTGAGTAACTGGCATAAAAATCTGGTGTGGCACACTCACATAACTTTCCCTGCCATTATGAAAATTGATCACCTGACGCTAGTGTTCTCGCACATCTCAAGTCAACTTGTAATCAAAGATCTGAGCCAGCTGGTGACACGACAATAATGCTGGAGACATACAAGGTCTGCTATCTCTTCAAAGTGAATCATTTGATAGAATCAACAGTTGCCAACAGTTTGCAATTGAAATAATAACATTTTCTCGAATTTCGTGCTTATTTTCAATTCTAGGTGAAAATGTTACTGGATATTATTTGTACAGATTTTCATGCTCAATTTTTTGTTTTAATTGCATCTGAAGCCTGATAGTTGGGAATCTAAAATCTAACTTTGCTCAGATGGGGCGGAGCTCCTGAATTTTTCCAGATATGAGACTTGTGGCAGTTGATAGAGCTTATCAATTACTATTCTAGGAATGAATTTAATCAATATCGTTGGAGCCGTTTCTAGGAAAATCACGAAAAACCCAGTTTTTGAAAACATTTTCGCCATTTTAGCCACCATCTTGAATTATATTTGTTTGAAATTGTTCATGTCGGATCCTTAAGCTGCGTACACATATACGCCCCTCCAACCCGCAGCAAGCACGCTCCGCCCTCGTACCGCCCTCGTTCCTCCATCGCACTGCATAGGCAGAGCTCCGCTCTGCAGTCGCACCCATCATGAACTTTACAGAAGATGTTAGCTCTTCTTGCATTCCCCGGTCGAACCACTCTAGCTCCCCGGTCGATCATCAATCACTCTGCTGGAGTGACATTCGGTTGTGGAGCAGAGCAATAGTATATTTCGCACCTAGGGTCGAAAATGTACGTTTTCCAGCTCGAGATCGCGGTTTTCAAGTTCGAGACGAAGTCGAGAACTTGAAGCGTTCGAGAGCCGGAAAAACATTTTTGCCCATGTTGTGAACGCTATTTTTCGCCACACCAAAAAAAAACTTCCCAATATATAAGAAATTGGAAAATAAATAAAATTCAAACAGCATATTTTGATAGTTTGAATCTTGGTTATGACAACTTTCACTGTCAATTAATTTCAATATTACTAATTAATAGTTTACAATAGTGACAATATTTTTATACTATTAATATTTCAAATAATTGTTTGAATTTTTATAGCTCGCGCTTTGCGCCTGGTGCAATATCTCATGGATAGATGAATGAATGGAATTTTCATTACTATTTTGAAATAATGTGATTAAAAAATTAATATAATTGCATATTTCACAGTTTTGTCTCAAAATATATCTAAAAAAATTGATTGAAATTTAAATTACGGTAACTAATATAAAAAATAGCTAATAAAAGTTGAAATTCATCGACAAAAAAAATGTCATTGACCGAGGTTCGAACCTAGATCATGTTTGTAATTCACTGATCTTTGAGTTCTGATGTATTACGCCTTTACGCTCTCGGCCATTGGGTATTGTTGATCGTAGAGGCTTGTAAGTCAGGTAACGTATGTAGGCTACTATAATATAGTGTAGCCTATAGCGGCAAACTTGAAGCCGGTTTGCCGGCATTTTCACAACAAAATATTGCTCTGAAAATAGTTAAATCATAGAGAAAACATTCGAAGATTCAATCTAGAGTGGGCCTCATGTTTTCTCTATATGGTTTGATATTGAAGAAAAATTATCTGAATGTTTTAATAATTAATTACGGAGAAATTACTAGGAATTTTTCAGTCAAGGCTGAGTTTCACCAGTAGGCTTACCTTAAACTTCAGATCTCTGCTGTATTTTCCTATCATTATTGTTCATTGTATTGCATTAAGAAGTGGAATTCGATAATAAAAAAAAAAAAAATTATTACTCTACCTTACTTTTAAATATTGATACAATTATTGTACTTTGATTTCAAATTCGATTCTCCACTTTTAAATACTTGCAATACGTACCTTTCTGACAATGGACAATGCAGCCAACATTATATTGTTGAGGCTATGGAGATATCATCCTATTCTATTGTTTGTTATCAAAAACACAATAATAAATATCAAATTATGAAACAGTAATTTATAAAATATATTATAGACATGATACCGCGATTCACAATACATAATTATATAGATTATTACAGTCGTTATGAGATTATCTCTATGATTTTTGTGAGATCGGACACAATCAGCTGTTATTCAAGGTCATTTTACAGCCCTAGGGCCGTAAAGTTTTACCGGCCTGGTCGGAAAACAATCACTTTCGGCCTCCATATGACACACGTAAACCAGCTCATTACATCCAAGTGTGGCGAAAAAGTCTGTATGCACCTTTATTTAGTAAGGACCTTATAATTTCCAAATTTCAAGTCATTTCGTCATTGGGAGATGAGATATTGTGTACACAGATGCACATACACTTGTACACACACACAAACACACACACACACACACACACACACACACACACACACACACACACACAGACCAATACCCAAAAATCACTTTTTTGGACTCAGGGGACCTTGAAACGTATGGAAATTTAGAAATTGGGGTACCTCAATTTTTTTCGACCTCCTGTCCTGGTACAGCGGCCCATTGGCTGCTGTACGTCTCTGACCTCCTGTCCTAGTACAGCGGCCTGTTGGCTGCTGTATGTCCATATCCTTTCAACCTCCCAGGGCACAGCAGCCCGTTGGCTGCCATCCCTATCCATCCATCCTCCCAGGGCACAGCGGCCTGTTGGCTGCTGTCCCTTTCCACCCATCCTCTCAGGGCACAGCAGCCTGTTGGCTGCCGTCCCTAACCTTCCATTCTCCCAGGGCACAGCAGCCCGTTGCTGCCGTCCCTATCCTTCCATTCTCCCAGGGCACAGCAGCCCGTTGGCTGCCGTCCCCACCCTTCCATCCTCCCAGGGCACAGCGGCTCGTTGGCTGCCATCCCTATCCTTCCATTCTCCCAGGGCACAGCGGCCAGTTGGCTGCCGTCCCTATCCTTCCATAGAACCAATATCCACACAAACCCCCTCATGGACCTAGGGGCGATATGTGACAAAGTAAG
The DNA here is from genome assembly GCF_014356525.2 of Nilaparvata lugens. Classification (NCBI taxonomy): domain Eukaryota; kingdom Metazoa; phylum Arthropoda; class Insecta; order Hemiptera; family Delphacidae; genus Nilaparvata; species Nilaparvata lugens. Next base: position 46,052,531 of record NC_052513.1, on the reverse strand, counting down.
AAGCTGGGGACTGTCTTTTGATGGCCAATCAGATGCTCCCAGCTCCCTAGAAATGCTAGACAAACTACAACAAGCCTATGGGCTTACTCGCAACGAACTACTAGTTGCCCTTCCTGAATTACTAGTTGGTAAAGCTACCCTATGGATGCGTAATCGTTGTGACCAGTGGAAATTGTGAGACAATTTTGTGACAGATTTCAGATCACACTACTATCGACTTACCTATGAGGAGGACCTCGAGAATCTAATCCAGATGAGGAAGCAGAAGGAAGGTGAGTCGTTTGACGAATTTCTCGTAGTTGTACTGACACTCATGAGGCATCGAGGATGTTTCACAGACAAAAATAAATTACAGAGAGTGTATAAGAATTTCCTCCCACAGTACAAATTGTATATTTGGCAATCAGATGTTCATAGTATCAACGAATTGGGAAAACTCGCGAGGGAGTATGAACAAATCAAAGCAGAGGAGAAACAGAATAGACAGAACTCGAGAGTTCACAAGACTGAGGACACAAAAACGATTACAGGACCCAAGGTCGGGACAGTGATAACCCCTAGAAGTAACAGACCCTCTCTTAGCAAGTCTGAACCCATGTGTTGGCAATACAAGAAACAGGGGCACTGAAGATCACACTGTCCTGAAATCCTGCCATGTAAAAGATGTGGGAAGAGAGCACTCAAATGTGTCTGTGATATGCAAATGGAGGATGAAACTCCAAACAAGACAGCAGTGATGCATACGGCACAGAGGATTCCTGTGATTGGAAAGTCATCAAGGGACAACAGACTTTTATTACCATGACAATTGGCGGTGGGAAGTGTCAGGCATTGCTGGATACCGGTGCCGAAGCTAATTATATGAGTAATGAGGTGTATGAAGTCCTCCAGAAAATAGGGATGATACGGTAGGAAACTACATGTCACTGCGCAATACTAGCTGATGGACGATCTACCCCATTAAATGGAAAGGTGATGACTAATGTAACTATAGAACAAATCACAGTTCCACTAGCGGCGTCTATAATGGAAGGACTTGGACAAGAGTTGCTATTAGGCATAGAATTTATGCGTGAAAACAGAGTGAATATTCACACATTCACGAGAGAGGTAGAGTGGGATCCTCCCCAATTGAATCCTCCAAGTCAGCGAATTATGTCGTGATCACTCTTATTGAGGACTAAGACAACATCAGTCCCAACAATAGCGGCTGTAGACTCCAAATCTCCGGACAACAAGAGTTGCAACAGAAGAATGTACAAGCAGGTTGTTTGGAATGGAGTCAAACCCAATGACTTGATTAATACCAGGGTGGAATTGTAATATATTCCAGAACAAGCATCTTGGGACAACACAGTTCATCACTGTGATGAGATGACAGACTCTGAACGACAGGCCATGATTCATGCTCCAACCACCAGAGCAAACACTTCGAACTCCAAGAAAGTTGTGGAAATTAGGATGAAACGAAAACCATCTCATGATGAGTCAGAATCTAGCTCAGCACCCCCAACAAACAGGAAGGTGGTCAGGAAAGAATTAATGCCACCATTGACTGACATGGATACAGACAACAACCCCTTTGACTGCCATAGAGGTAGTCCCACATCCACAAGCTCCCAGAATGGTCCCCTCTCGAAATATAGATCCAGTGTTCTGCCACCAAGTCTCGACACCTGGTAAGTGTAAACGGGCCGGCAAGCCACGCATAGAAGTCCGGTTACCTGATGGACAATATAAATATGTGCCCGTAGACCAGGCATAGATGACACTCATAGTGAGTGGCATACACCTCTAAAGGTGATGCCTGAGAGGTGTACACCTCTCAAGGTGATGCCTAGATGGCTCACACCTATAAGGTGGTGCCATGGAGGGCTCCGAGCCTCCCCCCCCCCACAAGTAAGAGTGGGGTGTCACAAAGTAAAATTGTGATAAGAAAATAATTAATAATATTATTGATGCTCGGCTATCAGCAAAGCTGGCTGAACGTGGTGATGAAGAGGGTACCGATGGCGCACCATGTTTCCCACATCGAGAAAATTCTTACCACCTCTGGCAGTGGCACAACTCCATCCCCTCTACTTTGACAGAGTATATAAACGCTGGACGAGCCCCAGACCACAGCATTCCACTCCCAACCTTCCTGCTCCTTGTACAGCAGCCTGTTGGCTGCCATACCTCCCTGACCTCCTGTCCTGGTACAGCAGCCCATTGGCTGCTGTATGTCTCTGACCTCCTGTCCTGGTACAGCGGCCTGTTGGCTGCCATACGTCCATATCCTTTCAACCTCCCAGGGCACAGCAGCCCGTTGGCTGCCATCCCTATCCATCCATCCTCCCAGGGCACAGCGGCCTGTTGGCTGCTGTCCCTTTCCACCCATCCTCTCAGGGCACAGCGGCCCGTTGGCTGCCATCCCTAACCTTCCATTCTCCCATGGCACAGCAGCCCTTTGCTGCTGTTCCTATCCCTCCATTCTCCCAGGGCACAGCGGCCCATTGGCTGCCATCCTTATGCTTCCATCCTCCCAGAGCACAGCGGCCCGTTGGCTGCCATCCCTATCCTTCCATCCTCCCAGGGCACAGCGGCCCGTTGGCTGCCGTCCCTATCCTTCCATTCTCCCAGGGCACAGCGGCCCGTTGGCTGCCGTCCCCATCCTTCCATTCTCCCAGGGCACAGCGGCCCATTGGCTGCCGTCCCTATCCTTCCATCCTCCCAGGGCACAGCTGCCCGTTGGCTGCCGTCCCTCCTGTCTATCCTTCCCCTTCCTACTATACTGGAGCAGAACAGAGGTCGTAAGGCCAATACAAAATTACCTTGAAGTGGTGTCATCAGAGTAGAGAGTGACTTCCACGCCGTCAGAAGCACCAGGAGGTGCTGTGCACGCCAGCTAAGGCACAAAGAAGGAAGAAGAGAAACTTTGACTTGCCTCCTTTCCCCGCCCACATTACGACTGAGCTAAGTCGACCAGGAGCAACACCTGGGTATCAATCACCCTCCTCTGAAGCTACTCAGGGTGTACATGATAACTTTCTGACAATGTACAATTTAACTTTACTAAAGAATGGTTGGTAATATTGCTGTGATCTATAGAAGCATAGAAGTCAATATTATTACTTACATCTGTCTTTGATCCAATAAAAATATGATCAAGGCAATTTGAAGTCTGGGTACATTATTCTGGTTGGAGGTTTTTCATAGTTGAACCCTATAGCTTGAGAATGGAAAATTGTATCTATCCACCACTGTATTCCCTTCATCTAGAAGGTCTAAATGAATATCGCCAACCAGTATGACATTATCATGGCTATTGCCTTCAAGGTATCGATCTAGCTCATCCATGAATATGTCAGTTGATATGGCTAATAATCTGTATAACAAAATTATTTGAAATTCATAGTTACTACTAGGTTCATTGAAAGTAAGAATGATGCCATCAGATGAAGAGAAATCTGTCTTGATACAGAAATAGTTTATATCTTCCTTCACTTATACTATTATGCCACCTGATCTGTGAGTGTTATTACAATATTTGCAAAGGAATTATGATTTTCTATTCTGGAATTATTCACTTCATCATCGTAGATCCATGTTTTTGATAGGACAATAACATATTACGGTAATTTATCATATTTGTCCAATTCAAGTAGAAACAAATCAAAAATCTCTCTCACACTTCTGATATTTTAATGCAATAGGGAAGTTGTTTCAATCATGGGATAACAATTATCTCCATAGTAATATTATAGATCGGCATTTGCTACTTTATTCAGATGCATTAAAAAAATATATAGATCTTTTCTTAGAACATTAATCATAAAAATTAAGAGGAATGAAGATTGATTTGAGTCGCGAAATAAATACAAGGGTTCGATTTCTAAATATGAAAAATAATTAATAAACCAATGCTGCCGTTTGCTGGTCATACAACAGAGTGAGAGAATAATCCTGTTTAAAAATGAAAATGATGAAAAATAACAAAATAAACCAATACTGTTCAGGTCTCCATCAGGTCTACTGATCAGGATCAAAAATATGTATCAGGGCTGGTACTATTATGCATTAAAAAATACCAAATTACAAAGGACGTGGTGGGGACGACAATAATTTCCCTCAATAGAACGAGAAAGGAATACAACTAACAAAGACAGAATACAGGAAAATTCCCTCGATCAAAGTAGAAGACTCAGCAACTGAATGGACGTTCAACTGATTTTTTATGATGATTTTGCGTTTACAACAATTCTAAGTACTCTAGGAAAACGTTTGAAAACAATAGAGGAAATATCAGAATTTAATTACGTAATGTGCGGAATGACATCATGAAACTACTCCGATACTGTGAGAAAATCACAACATTAATCCAGCACTCTAGTAAAATTTTATCTTGGAAAAGTTATAATTTCGAAAAAATAAATAAATTTTGGCACATTGTGGTTACTAGAATTGCATAGTTTACAAGCTTTATGACTTGCACTGAACATGATTATGAGTTCCAAAAAATAGATTTTTTTGTTTGAGGAAATCATACTTTTGATCGACAGACAAATTGACAAATTGTTGGCATGAATAAATACTATGATCCTCTGATCCACACACAATACACTGAAGCGGTTTCGACTTGACAATTTGATTAGGTTTGACAGTTGAAAAATTATCACTTGCAACTAGTGAAAATCTCTTATCAGATTTATTTTCATTTGAGCGATTAGACTTAAATTCATTATTTCTTGTGGTTTGAAGTGTAGTTGAAGGGTTCACTAAATCATAAATGCGAGTTTTAGACAATAAAAAGTTCATTAGGTCTTCATATTTAGGAATGCCATCAGCTATCTTACTTTCAAACTCAAGTCGAGTTCGTTTATCTAAATGTTTCAAACACAGCAATAACGGAATAAAGTCACTCAAATCGGGTATCTGCTGTGTTTAGAGAGCAGAAATACAACTAGAATGAGAGTCAACAAATGTTCTTAATGACAAGTAATCGGGCCTATCTATTTGCTTAGATACTGTACAGTTTCAATTGTTGGCTGTTTACAAAATGAAGTGTACCTTCCATAGAGTTCAAGAAACTTCTTGCCCATAACATCATAACTCTCATCAACTGAATCAGTTAGTGAAAGTTAGTGAATCAGTTAAAAGTTCTGTGATGTTGTCTTGAATTAATTCGAATGTTTGAAAATCATTTCTTAAATCCAGTGTTTATTCGACAGAGGCTGGCTCAAACAGCACTCTGGTTTGTGGACTGTATAAATTACATCGAGAACTTTTGGGTTGTCTGGCGTCGGGTAGCAATTTGAACAATTAAAATGGCTAAGTGCACAATAACAAAGGCCTACCTTCATGTCCAAATCCTCCTCGCTTCCAGGATCCCAGGTCCAGATCACGATACGAGACAAGACGACACTACTTGTAATAAATCACAATAAATAATCAATAGATCACTTTGCAAAAATCGACATTATGAGAAGTGAGCTGTTCGATTGGCTGTCAATTGGCAACTGGCCGGCAATTATGCTTGCGCATCACCCCTCAATTGTCCCCTCTACCACACAACGCCAGACAACAGAGCAACATGGATAACGTCCGAACATTCCGCCCACCTTGGAAGAACTTCCAATAACAGAAAAACCAGCTATAACAAACCCTACTAGGGAAACTAGGGAAGAAAAGGAAAATATCTTCACTCCTCAGGGGCCCTTGAGGAGACTTATAAAAAGGAGTAGGAGGCCCACGGAAAGGAGAGGATGGGACGAGAAATAATGACTATATACAACCAATATAGATAAAAACAAGAAACAAAGCAACTTGGGAACCTTTCTCACATATAAAACAAAAAACAAAAAAAAAACTAACCACTAAACTTATTGAAGTTCCCTTCAATAAGGCCTAATCTTCATCAATAGGGAGGAGACATACCCCATTGACAGCCCTAGTTAGACTTCCCTCTGCAGTCTGTACCTCCATCACTCTCACAACTCCATCCTGTCCAGGGAATGTCTTCGTTATTCGGGCAAGCCTCCAGTGTAGAGGGGGTAGGTTACTTTCCTTTAAGAGAACCATACCTCCAATGTTAACATTACTATTTTTTCTGTACCATTTTGTTCGGATTTGCAAGCTAGATACATACTCCAATTGCCAACGTTTTCAGAATGAGGATACAATTCTTTTGAGTAAACTCCAATGATTTCTCAAGTTCACCGATTGAATTGATTCCTCTGAGTCTTTACTCTGTGTTGCTAGAGTAATTTTTCTTGTTTCCAATTCAATCTGTTTGGAATTTTCATCATCATTACCGTGAGGTTGGTGTGGCCAGCACTCCAGTGGTTTGTCCAACCAATCAGAACCATTCCACCACGGAGAATTACCACTTAATTCATTGAGCAATAGTCCTCGACTAGCACAATCAGCTGGATTACATTCGGTTGTCACATATCTGAATTGCTCTGTAGACAGGTGCTCCTGTACTTGACTTACACGATTTGCCACAAACCTAGCCCAACGATGAGGTAAAGACCGAATCCAACTCACTGCCACAGTTGAATAAGTACAAGCTGCAATATAATCTATGTTTATGATTTTTGAAAGCACTTCTTTAACTTCATGTAATAATCTAGGTACTAGGACAACCACACAACGCTCCCATTTCTTCACTACCTCCACGGATGCTATATCATCCCAGTCACATCCCGATTGCCAAAGACATTGAATTATACTCTTGAAGGTAAGCATGAAAGGTGTCGAATGTCCTAATGGATCAAAAATTTGTGCTAAAGTTGATAAAACATTCCGTTTTGTAGCTAGACTGGATGGAACCTTCACCCTGTAGAAGAGGTAGTAACCATTTGGATTCGATTGGAAGCCAAGAGTTTTGATGGTTTTATCAGACTCCAAAGTGAAATCTTTTGCATCAAGAGCGCAATGCTCTGGAGGGAGATTTGATAGAATGGTAGAATGATTGCTGGCCCACTTTAGCAATTCAAATTTCCCTTTGCTTAACAATTCAGTAAGCTGCAGTTGCTTGGTTGCTTCCATTGATGAGACTGATGTAACTATATCATCCATGTAAGTAGAACACTGTAAGGCTTCAGAATCCGCAGGGAACATTTTTTCTTCATCTTCAATAAACTGATGCGTAGTACAAATGGCAAGAAATGGCGATGATGATACACCATATGACATAGGTGTTTGAGTATACTCTTCCATTTCTTCTCCCTTTTCGGATTTTGTCCATTTTATTTCAACATCATCCTGTCTATCATCATCTAACTCTTCCAAATTTCGTTTCTCCCTTTCAAAAAAATCTTCTCCAATTTCCTTTTTCGGTATGGGTCTTCCCATTGGTTTGATTTCATGTGGACTATGAATCACTTTTAATTCTTTCCTTAAATTACCGTTGATCGGTAAATAACTGTTGAAGGCTATACCTTGTTTACCTGGAACTTCTTCTGAATTATTTCCCAATTCTTCTTCTCGAATCATGGAAACATTTTCTCCGACATTAGTTTTACCTTCAAGATATCCCGATATCTCCCTCGTATTTGTTTCCTTGGATGGTAATTCTACAATGTATCTACCAGTATTCAAACGACAACCAGTTGATTTGTATATCTCCTCACAAGCCATTTCACTTTCCAATAATTTTTTTGTCCTCGGTGGCTCTTCTACGACACAAAATCGCTTCACCAACTCTTCTGAATTAGCATTGGAATACATGTACAGATTATTTGAGATAGTAGAACTCTCCTCTGATACCTTACCCATCAGGCAGTAGCCCCATACAGTTTCCAGGGCAGATGGTGTACCCACTGGACCAATCACCTTTCTTCCAGTCAGAATGAAGGGGAAATATTCAGCACCCAATAAAATATCAACCTCCTCTGAAAGGAAAAATTCAGAATCTGCTAGCTCCAATCCTTCAATATGTGCCCAGTACGCATTTTTTATCTGATTTGTAGCTGCTATTTTGTTGACTCCCGATGCGGTAATTTTTAATGAAGGGGAGTTCGGTATTTCAAATTCACAGTTAGTAATTTCATCTGTCACTTCCAGTTTAGTATCAGATAATCCATAGATTGGCAAACTATGTGTTTTCTGTACCACTAAACCCAGTTTTTTCATACATTGCCTTGTAATAAATGACTCGGTGCTTGCACTATCTAATAACACTTTGACCTTATGATAATTGCCTTGATTACTTCGAACTCCCAATTTAACAGTTGGTAGCAATACTAAGGAACTGTTTACATTCGAAAATACTTTCTTAGCTGAGTCAGTAACAAATGTTTGATGGCTTTGATCAGTGACGTCGTGCCCGTCTACACTGCTCATTTGTTTATTACCGGCCAATGTGTTGGTGTTTTCAACAGGCGGCTGTCTCAGCTCTAAATGGAGGAGCGAGTGATGACGTGAATTACAGTGACTGCACGGCTTCCTTCTTCTACAATCTCTAATAAAGTGCCCTGCCAATAAACAGCCGATACATAGTTTCCATTCTTTTACACATTTTAATCTATCAGACGGTTTGAGATTCAAGAACACTTCACAATTTTCCAGTTCATGAGAATTATTACATTCAATACATTTCAGCTTGCCCGATTTTGATTTAACAATCATACATCCGAACATCTAGAATCATACGCTCAGAGGGATAGTTTGATAGGGATTTGATTACTGACTCTATTTTGTTAATAATTCTGTTTCTTTTCATTGTTGAAAGCTTCAACTCCATAGTGGGATCCTTAGCCTTGGCTGTGACATTGATGTTAGTTTCCTGGGTGGTTGCATTTTGAGTTGCATCATGTAAAATATGCGAGGTATCTTCATGGTCTGACATTGTGAGTTGAGGTTAAGATTTCAAAGTCAATGTCAGAACTAACTGTGTGATTGTCCAGCTGATAATGGAGATACAGCACACTCAAACCCACTGATTCTAACTTGTGTCACTCACCGATCTCATCGTTCACTCACTGGTCAGTGGCTTTGAACTCAACCAATGAGGGGAAGTGATACTGAACAGTTGCGAAGTGTGTTGCAAACAAGAAAGATACACAAGGTGCAAGGAATGGAAAGAAAGGTTGATACAGGCCTTGTTGTGGTCGTCTGCTTGGCTTCGTTGCGTGAGCAGCTCTCTCTCCTTGCTGCACTTGACGTTGATTGATTCACGGGATCGATCACGTGACACTGATTTAACCGAATTTTGCTGATCATTAACGAAATTCGATAATAAATTGAATGATTTTGAGAAGGAAACAAAATGCAAATGACCGACTATGATGATGGCTTGGGTTGAAACTTTGAAATTTAATAACTTTTGAACCGTGCAATGCATTGAGTTGAAATAAACGGAATTTTCACTTTGAGTTCATGCACTACCGAATCACACAGCTTAAAACAACGGGAATTTAACATCTAAATAACACGACACGTACAGACACTGACAATGAGTGGAATGCATTTCCATAAAACACTGATCTATCCCGGCCCGATTAGGACCAATTTGGTTGGTTAAAAAACGAATTTCACAGGTGGAGGACCGCGAGTGCACAAAAGAAAAGAGCTGTGTGATTATAAACAAAAACTTATGGGAAAAAATGAAGAAAATACAGTTGAAAGGGGCTGCAAAACAGCAATGATGTAGCTTCGTGAGCTCCATGCCAACTGGAACTGGTGGGGGATGCTGCTTTTGGCTGCTTCCTTCTATGATGAAGAGGGAGGGGAGGGGGTAAAGATAGGAAGTCATAATAACTGTTTTCACCAACACTAATTTCTACACTAATTAAACACTTGAGGCGATTTATACTGATTAGTTCCATTACTTATAACACTTATAACACATGGCAGTAGAACTAGACATAGCTAAAGGCCTACACTTATGACCTGATAAATTACACAGAAATATCACAATCCCTAACTAGTATAAATAACTGTATAAGAATAACTGTCACCAAGAACAATAACTATATAAACAACTACAAAAGTCCATAATCACTCCATCATGTCTCTGTTGCAATTAGAAGTAGCAAACGCTTTACTGTAGTTCCACAACTAACTGCCGACTGAGATGCGCCATTAACATGAGGCCAGCAGACAATCTAGAAAGGCGGAGAATACATCTGGCCTATCACAGCAGAACTCTCTAGAATGGTCTGGGGTGGCGAACACACGTCTGGCCTTTCAGTGCAACGTTACCAGAAGGTTCCAAGGGGCGTTTGCCATTGGTTGACAGCTCTGTGCGCATAGAACCATTACACACTGGAAGATTCCAGAAATCCCTCGCCTCTACCGCCCCTCTAGAGGCCTCATCCATAACAGAGCTCAAAAGAAAATCATCCATACACTGCCGTGGCTGATAGCTAACAATGATGACAAATTGGAAAAAAACTGAGTTTATTGAGAAAAAAATTCCTCATAACTTAATTCTATACCATTTATTTGTTTTTTTTTCTTGCATCAATCTCTAGTTCTAGTGAGTGATAATTAAATTTAGAGAAAAATAATTGAATAATAGAAGAATCGAAATTTCTTTCTTTCCAATAACTTTTAGATGGTGAGTCAGTCCTTGATGAAATTTATTGAAGCTTGAAAATGAGAAATCTCTACAGATTAACTATATTAAAAAAATTCACCATGGAAATATCAAAATGGGATCCATTAAAGTAAAGCTGTGCATTATCAAACATAATTGCAATTTTCAAATACTGGCTGTTTTAAATACTGATTGGTTAGTGAATTATTTGATGGTTTTGAATAATGATGTTTTAATATGATGCGTTCATAGATTGATCATAACTCAATCTAGAGGAATTACATGGAAATTTCTTAATTTGTTGGCATTGTCTTAATTCATTCTTTATAGTGTAAGTGTTTAGCAGAGTAAGCACACTTTAATAGTGTACTGTGTAAGGCCTAATTCATTTCTTAATTCATTGTCTCTAGTTTTTATTGATGAGGCTTTGTAGCTATAGTGAGACCCACGTCATAATGGCAGTGTTTGATTAGCAATGATATTGCTATCCTTGTCTATCATTCAACAAACTGGATAGCATTATCTCTTCCTTGCTTTGCTTTGTTGCCAGATCGTCTTTTAAAAAATGTAGAATAAATAATAAATTAACAAAATATTTCAGCTTGATTATATGAAAATTCATTATGAAATTATTGAAAAACATATAGTTTCTTGCTTAATAAGATATAATTGACTATTTTAAACAAGAACAAACAGTTGATATCACATCAATAAGCCTGTATCAGCTACCGTCTGTAGAAGACATTGACAAAACAGAGGATCGGCAACGCTGTTCTCCTATCTTTCTTCACTGCCATTATAACGTGAACCTCACTATAGAAAAGTTACAAATGGGAGTAATCTGATATTCACTTTCTGCTCACTTTGTCAAAATTAGCCTGTCCAGTTTCACATCATATCAGTTTGTATGGAAGTTCACATATTAATTAACTTCCATCCATTGAAGGCTGTGGGCTGCTGAAGAATTCCTTAGTATTTTTCTCTTCAGGATTCATAGTTTCCTATTTTCCTCGATTCTCGTTGCATGTGAAAAAATAATGCTCAGTTGGATGTTTTTTCCACAGATACAGAAATTCCAACAACTGCAGTCAGTGTGAATAATACTAAAGTAGGACATTGCCGCAAAACGTTTGAAATTTTAGGTCTGGTTAATGAGCGAATCAAAAAGGAATTGCCTTCTATAAAATGGGTGATGATGGCTGATGATGATACCTTGATCAGGTAAATATTCAATCACAAATAAAAAATGGTTTTTGCTAGTAAAAAACCCTTATGACGATAATAATTCTTCAAGTAATTATGCACGGTTTTACCAAACACAGGCAAGACATTTGAACTTGGTCAAGCTGGATTCAACTCCAGTGTGCACTGGAATTATAGATATTAGGCCTAACCACAGCCTAAAATATATAACCACAGTATGGCAATTGGAACATTTTTCCCACCGCCGTCATCAAGATTCCAAATATTTTAATTTCATAATGGAGCTTTTATGGGATTACAGAGTGCATCATCATAATTATTTCCTTTGTCACAAAGTGATTTATAATGGTACGAGAATTGTCTTTAGGGTTGATAGTTGAATCTATTTTATCAAGTTTTGGATCGAGCATGTACATTATCATCATTCTCAGCATCCCTGGGGATTATCATCATGATATCATTGTATCTTTCATGATACAGTGACTGTTATTCGAGTTTAAAGTTGCGAACTTGGACATGAATGGCAATTACCTCCAGGTAATATGGCAGTGTAGAAATTGGACATCAATGACAATTGTAGCTATTAGGCATGAGTGGCAATTGTGGCTATTACCTCCAGGTGATACAGCAGTGCAGAAGTTTCAGTTGCATAGTCGTCAATCCACTAATTAGTCACACCAATTCGAAAATTACCCAACACTCTTCATGGCATTCACTTGCTTTGTAGATCCCGAGATTTACGCGGTAGTTACTTCGAAATTAACTTCCACGCTGTAAACTGTTATTTGAGTATGCTCATAATTGGCCCAGCAAAGTGAGGTCCAAGATTCAAGTCGACGGTTTGGCATTTCTCTTAATGTTTAAATGTTTACATGTTGCACATTTACGGCATACTTAGGAAAAGTTGTGTGAGAGTGCCACATTAGATTTTTTACTTTCCTTGTCCTATTACCATAGGTAAGGAAAGTATTGCTTTCCAAAAAAAAATTAAGTTACCCCAATTTCTAAATTTCTATACGTTTCAAGGTCCCCTGAGTCCAAAAAACTGGTTTTTAGGTATTGGTCTGTATGTGTGTGTGTGTGTGTGTGTGTGTGTGTGTGTGTGTGTGTGTGTGTGTGTGTGTGTGTGTGTGTGTGTGTGTGTATGAGTGTATGTGCGTCTGTGTACACGATATCTCATCTCCCAATTAACGGAATGACTTGAAATTTGGAACTTGAGGTCATTTCACTATAAGGATCCGACACGAACAATTTCGATCAAATGCAATTCAAGATGGCGGCTAAAATGGCGAAAATGTTGTCAAAAACTGGGTTTTTCGTCATTTTCTCGGAAACGGCTCCAACGATTTTGATCAAATTCATACCTAAAATAGTCATCGATAAGCTCTATCAACTGCCACAAGTCCCATATCTGTAAAAAATTTCAGGAGCTCCACCCCATCAATGCAGATAGATTCCCAATTATCAGGCTTCAGATACAATTGAAACAAAGAAAATCAAGTGAAGTAGATTGAGCATGAAAATCTCTACAATTAATGAATGTTCAGTAACATTTTCACCTGAAATTGAAAATAAGCTTTAAATTCGAGAGAATGTGATTATTCAATTGCAAATTATTGTTGATTCTTTTAAATCATTCACTATGAAGAGATAGCAGACCTCATGTGTGTCTCCAGCGTTATTGCCCTGTCACCAGCTGGCTCAAATATTTGAATAGTAGACTTGAGATGCGCGGGAACACTAGCGTCAGGGATCAATTTTCATAACGGCAAGGAAAGTTGTGTGAGTGCGCCACACCAGATTTTTAAAATTGCTTTCTCACTAATATAAAATATTATATACATTTAAATATATGTATACAGCTGGGTGTTTACAAACTCCCTACCAATACTCTGGGACATTGTTCCTGAGTAAATAACATTTTTAAATATCATAATTTAATTGTCCGGAAGTCTTCACTTACTCACACAGCGGCCATTTTGCCACATCATTCTTAACTGAGATATTGCAGCTTCAGTGGTTGGTGACCCACCTTTAAAGGGTTATGAAACGTTATTTTACTGTTTGAAATTACCTAAAATCGCTTACTACTCACATGCAATGCAAATTGAGATTGTTGCATCATTGAGGCGACTCTATTAACATGCCTTGGTTGCACTGCAAAAAACTTTCAGTAGACACCTATCACTAAGGCTGCCATATCTCAGTTGATATTTGCTCAATCTTAAAAAATCTGGCATCTATCAATAGGTAATTTTGAAGCTACTAAAAAAAGTTATTCCTGAAAAGTAAATCCATCTGTTTCTGCGATATTTAAGAGACAAAATTTCAAATGGCCGCCATTTTGTTTATGAATTTAAAAAATTATCATATTTTGATGTCCAGTTGTTATAAATGATTGTGCAAAGTTCTAATTTTGTATGTTTAACCGTTATTTAGAAAAAATAGTAAGTGAAAGAAGCAAAATGGTCGCTTAATGAATCAGGGGACCGAGCTTTGCTGGAGTGTGAAAGCATAGATAATTTGTAATAGAAGATTGAATTTATAGTTCATATTCATTTATTTATTCACTCAGTCATACAATTACTTTTTCAGTTATATGAGGAGACACTACAGGCTTATGCTCAAAACTGTCCCTTATCAAATTTATACTACAGTCCAAATCAAAATCTAGGTTAAGCCACTATCACTCATCAAAATAACAATCCATTCACACTTCAAAAAACAAACACATCATCAATTACAAATATACTATGAATTCGATTTAGAATGATATACTATGTTTGCTACAATATTTTTTAATATACTATGTATCACTAACAGCATCTAGTTACTATTTTGGATTTTCTGAAGTAAAAATGTTTTCTAAAAAAAGAGAAATAAACGAAAAATTAGTTTCTCTTACTGAATTTTTCTTCTCGTGAGATCAGCTGGATGATCCCACACACATGCACTCGTTCACTCTCTTCCATTACAGTATCGACAGACAACAAAATTTCCAGCTGTTTTTCCAAGGACATATTCATCCTTTTTATTTCCTTCAGCGAGTTATCCAAGGGTTGAGACCTAGTGCAATCGAATCTCCATATCATAAGCCTACTTTGTTCAAATTCCGTGAAAATCGTTAGAGATCTCGAAAACAACTCTAACGATTTCCACGGAATTTGAACAAAGTAGGCTTATATATATATAAATATATATAAATATATATATATAATATATATATATAAAGAAATTGCTCGCTTGATATAATAGAATACTAGCCAATAGTTCAATACTCTGCATCTGCAAGCAGGAATGAATTATCTATAAATGTATTAATTCATGGAGAGATAGAAAATAGAAATGAGAGGAAGATATATTATGCAAAAATAAAATAAATGACTAGGTATGCTTCATTAGAAATTTCACAAATCAGACTCCTTTTATATAATATAATGGGTGTGGCAGCGAAACTTCCTTTTTTGAAGTGAACACCATTCAGTGAGCTGATGTCATAGTAGGGCCAATTTGATCTTGTTAGAGAGGCCAGACCATAAAGTTTTCTTCTCGACATGTACAGTCGCCATCATGCATTGGAACAATGAGAAGTGTGCATTTGTGAGACTTTTCAAAGTGGATGCTCAAGTAGGTATGATTATTTCAATAATAGTAATAATGACGTGGGTATGTTTCTAGCAAATAAGCTCCACTCTTTCAAAAAACTTTTCAAGGCTGCTCACCTTAACATACAATCCCTCAGCTGCCACATTGATGAACTCGGAGCAACCTTCTGTTTTCAGGACTTCAATATAATTGGAATTTCCAAATCATTTTTGAAGCCTAGTATTTCATCAAATTTTGTTGCATTGCCTGGATATAATCTTTTCCGGAATGATAGATCAAATAAAGCTTGTGGGGGTGTAGCAATTTATGTGAAAGATGGTATCAAAACAAAAGTTTTAATCACATCTGAACAAGAGTATTGTTCCAGACCAGAGTTTTTGCTACTTGAATTATCCTTATCCAGTACTGATAGATTACTCGTTGGTATCTGTTATTGCCCACCAAAAAAAGGTCATTTCACAGATTTCGAAAATGCCTTGCTTTCTCTTATGCCTTGTTATAACCGTATACTAGTTATGGGGGATATGAACACCGACTTGAACATGACAAATCGTAACTTCGACTACTTTCAACTGACTACAATTTCCCAATGCCTAAACATGACTATTCTACCTCTCGATCCAACTCATCATACCAATGAATCAGACACACTCATTGACCTTCTCATTGTTAGTGATCCCAATGAGGTTGTTCAAGCAGGCCAAATCTCAGTCCCAGCTATTTCTAGACATGATTTTTTGATCTACTGTGTACTTTCCCATAAGATACCCAAGCCAGAACAGAAGATTATCACTTATAGAGACTTCAGAAACTTTGATGAAGCCGCCTTCCTGACTGATGTGGCTCAGACTCCATGGCATCAAATTGAAGCATCACCCTCAGTTGATGACATGGTCAAGACTTTCGAGAGTTGGACTTTGACTTTGTATGACAAACATGCACCTTATGTGACAAGGAGGATTAATAGAAAACGACGAGTACCGTGGATGACTGAAGACATACTTAAGACGATGGGACGTAGAGACGAAGCCCATAGAAAATTTAATAAGACATTTGACTTGAACAGTCTGATTGAGTATAGGAGCCTTAGAAATAGAGTTAAACAGGAATTACGGAACTCAAAGATTAGGTACTTGAATTCGTTCATGACAAACAATAGACAAGACTCTAAATCACGTTGGCAGGGAATAAAAGAATTCGGGCTTTGCAAACAGAAATCAAATCCCCAAATTGACTTACCATTGAGCAATATAAATGACTATTTCGTTTCACACTCTAACCAACGCGACAAAGTTGTCATTGCTAATCATATCGATGATCTTGAAGGGCAGGTTACAATCTTAGATTTACCAATTACTGATCAATTTCATTTCCATCCAATCTCAGAAGAAGACACTTTCAAAGCAATTCAACGTATTCATAGTAATGCTATGGGTGTAGACAAAATTCCTATTAAATTTATCAAGAAGATGTTATTTGCTGTTTTACCAACCATTACATACATTTTCAACAAGTCACTTGAAGAAGGCAATTTCCCTGAAAACTGGAAG
Organism: Nilaparvata lugens; assembly: GCF_014356525.2. Classification (NCBI taxonomy): domain Eukaryota; kingdom Metazoa; phylum Arthropoda; class Insecta; order Hemiptera; family Delphacidae; genus Nilaparvata; species Nilaparvata lugens. The sequence continues at coordinate 46,035,647 of NC_052513.1, read as the reverse complement.
TTTGCTCTGGTTCGCACTCTAAATAAAGTTCTATCACCCAATAAAGTTGAGGATTTTAGACCAATCAGTATTCTACCTGCATTGTCCAAAGTGCTAGAAAGACTCATTCATGCTCAAGTTGTAAAATTTCTAGACAAGAATAGTGAGCTTCATAACTTTCAATCAGGCTTTAGGGAATTTTATTCAACTGAGACAGCTCTGCTCCGTGTCACTGATGATATAAGGTTAGCTATGGACCTAAGAAAATGCACCATCCTCACCCTATTTGATTTTTCTAAAGCATTCGATACTGTTGATCATACAGTCCTTTTGAATAAGTTGGCTATTCTTGGTTTCAGTCACAACTCGTTAGTTTGGTTCAAATCCTATCTATTAGGTGGGAAACAATGTGTATCTGTCGGTGACAAAAAGTCAACTTGGAAAAACGTTATGCATGGAGTACCACAAGGTTCAATTTTAGGCCCTCTCCTCTTCACTTTGTATGCTAATGACCTTTCTTCCATTATCAAATTCTTCAGTTTCCATACTTATGCAGACAACCTTCAAATCTATTTAAGCTGACCCATAACAAAAATTAATGAAACAGTTGGAATAATGAATCAGGATATCAATTTGATAGTAGAATGGACAAAGAAAAATGGCCTTAAGCTTAATCCCATCTAAACACAACCCATTAAGATTGGATATTCTCGTCTTATAAACAATATTGACCTTGAATCGATTCACAAAATTAGTGTAGATGGTAATGACATTCCTTACTGTAGCTCAACTGAAAATTTAGGCATTATTATGAATAATACTCTTGACTGGTCAGAACAAGTGAAAAAAACTTGCAAAAAGGTATTCTCAGCCATGCATGCATTGAAGAAAATGCACGATATCCTCCCTAGAAACATTAAATTATTATTCGTTCAATCTCTCATCTTCTCACATTTATTGTATTGTAATTCTGCTCTTAACGATATGCAAGTCACTCTAAATGATAAACTACAGCGTTGCCAAAATTATTGTCTACGTTTCGTCTACTCTCTCCAACGCCATGATCATATCACCCCAGCCCACATTGCTGGCTCAACATTAAAGCTTCCCGATCAAAGGCTTTTTCGAATAGTCAAGCTTGTTAGAGATATCTTGAAATACGGTAATCCGAACTATTTTAAAGATGATTTCAAATTTTTCTCTGAGGGTAGGAGGATAGATACTTCACATACTGGTAGAACTGGAGAAAGTACTTTAAGGATACCCAATCATCGAACTACTAGGTACCTATTTTCACAAAATCCTTCTTAGTCAGTGCCTGTCGTGCATGGAATGCACTTCCTGTTTCTATCAGGTCTATCGAGAGCCGAGCGAGCTTCATCCTGACTTTAAAAAAACATCTTTTGGAACAAATGACTGAAACTGTCCGGTCCTAGAACAATCACATGACAACCATCCCTCACCCATTCCACCAATATAAACCTTTAAACCTTTTATAGAACGAATAACGAATTTTATATATATATATATATATATATATATATATATATATATATATATAAACTCATGTTATTTCAATTATCCACTGCATACTGCTGTATACTACTGAAAGTTGATAACCCTGATCTACTTTCAGCCCACTTCATTTTATTAATCAATTATTTGATCTTATCTACCTATATAATTATTTTACTTTATCAATTTTCTGTTTTTTTTCTCTTAAATATTCATATTGATTAAAACTTCTACAATATTTCCATTAATAAATAAATCCTTAGTCTAAATAATTAAATTATCGTTTTGGTAGAGTGTTAGTGGGGAGGATATTTTTAATATTCTTTCCGAAGAATGGACATTGATATGTCCAAAGCTCCGCCAATTTATGTAGATGCATAACAAGATAATTATTATCTATAGTTATTATATTACAAATTGCTTTTTCATATCATATACAGTTCAATAATTATTTTCTTAGTCTATATTATGTAAATTCATCTATAATTTTGCTGAATTGTAAGCTATTGTATATAAGTGTATAAGCCAGTATATATTGTAATCTACATAAATAAAGTACTCAATCAATCAATACTCAATCAATCAATCACAACCCCTCGCTCGTTTCGCAATAACTTCAATCTAGCCCCCTTGGCTACTGTCCCGGACCAGGAATCAATTATTTGTTACGTCATCACTATGTTCAGACACCCTGCAAGTGTGACAAGACGGAGATGTAAAGTCTCTCGGTCCATCAGGTCACCTGAGAACATTGAGGCAGTGAGAGTTTGTATGTTGCGATCAGCACAGCGTTCTGCGCGCAAACATGCATCTGCTCTTGGACTTTCCAATCGTTCTGTTTGACGAATTGTACACAATAATCTTCATTCCTATTCATACAGGATGGCAATTGTGCAGGAACTTTCTGAACGTGACTTCGATTGAGGGAACACTTTCTAGGATGCCTCATCTCAATTAGGAGTAATTTGGAGTAGCCAGCCCAATCTCCCGATTTTAGTCCTTGTGATTTTCTTCTATGAGGGTTTTCGAAGTTCCTTGTTCATGTGAACCTTCCAAGGACCCTAGAAGATTTGAAGGCCAATATCAGGGAAGAAATGGCCAACATGACGCCTGTAATGCTGGCAGGAGTCATGACAAACGCCAGAAATCAGTTTACTTAGTGTATGGAGAATGGGGTACGTCACCTACCTGATTTGATATTTGAAACAAATTGAAATAAAACTTTATATATGTGTCTACATTACAACAAATGAATACAAACTTTCTGATCAATACAAAGAGTTTTATTATCTTAAAAAAGGAAGTTTCACTGCCTCACTCTGTATAAGTAGATGTTACTATAAGTTTAGTGTTTGTTGATACATTAAATGATAAAATTTTATTTTTCATTCAGATTTTCAATGTTCTCATTTATTTCGAATCACCCTTGTGATGAAATAATATTACGCTATTTTCAATAACTCTGTATTGCATGTCTACCTTTTTTGAACTTAAGTGTGTTATATAATATACTATAGTGAAAGGAAGATTATACCTCATAATAAAAGTGCTACCTCAAGTTATGAGTCATGATTTATAATATAAAAACTACAATAACTAGTAGTTCTGTGTACAGTAGACGTCACGCAGTTTTCTCATCCACAAGTATCTGATGTCACCTGTTCTAGTTGATTCAGTTGACTCATCATTTACTCCTAACAAGGTCCATAAATACAGGTCATGACACTCATGTTCCTTATGGAGCGGCCATTTATGGGGTCTTTATGGTGGTACATTTGAAAATCCAATCTAATTTAATTTTCCCGTAACAAAATTATGCATTTTAAAAACAATATCCTAGTTGAGATAATATGTGAATTCAGGTTTTCAATTTTTGACCGAGCGAAGTGAGGTCTAAGATTCAAGTCGAAGGTTCGGCATTTCTCTTAATGTTTGAATGTGTATATGTTTATATGTTGCGCATTTACGGCGAAACGCGGGAATAGATTTTCATGAAATTTGACAGGTATGTTTTTCAATTGCGCGTCGATGTACATACAAGGTTTTTGGAAATTTTGCATTTCAAGGATTATTATAAAAGGAAAAAGGAGCCTCCTTCATACGCCAAAATTAGAGTAAAAGTCAGACTATAGAATTATTCATCATAAAAAATCAGCTGACAAGTGATTACACAGATGTGTGGAGAAGCCAGTTCATTGCTGTATTTCCATAAGGTCTATAGTTTCAATCAGGTACTTTGTGGATGAGAATACTACGTGAAGTCTACTTTTCACAGTACTACTAGTTTAATGATGAAATTGCAATAATAAATGCTCCAATTATTCATTTATTTATTATTGAAATAATTGTTCTTATCCTTGTAAATCATGGATTATGATTCAAAAGGCATTTGGACAAGACAGAAATATGCGAGGCCAATTCCAAAAAGTGTTTCAAGTTCCCGATCAATTACCTAAATCTAAAAATCAACAATTCAGTTCTTAGTTGGAATCTAATTTATTATTATCCTGTCGGAACAATTTATTTCACAATATTCAAAGCCAGACAATATCCCTTGAACAATATTACAAAATAACTCATCATGTTGTTCAATCTATAATGATAACAGCTGATAAATTTGAAAATTGATGAACTAGGACCCCATAAAATGACGATTTTGCAAGGTATCACGGGATTGTGTCATAACCTGTATTTATAGACTCTTTTCTGTATAGGGCTACTTTTATAGAAATAGAAAGAAAAATAAAAATCTTAGTACCCTTTTTGAAACATTTAATCACAACATGTTTCGGACATTGATGCCATTTTGTGATTGAATATTTCAAAAAGGGTACTAAGATTTTTATTTTTCTTTCTATTTGTATTTATAGACCTTGCTCTTAAAAATCTGGTGTGGCGCACTCACACAACTTTCCTTGTCGTTATGAAAGTTAATCACCTGACGCTAGTTTTCTCGCGCATCTCAAGTCTACTATTCAAAAATCTGAGCCAGCTGGTGACAGGACAATAACGCTGGATACACACGAGATCTGCTATCTCTTCATAGTGAATGATTCAATAGAATCAACAGTAAGTTGCCAACAGTTTGTAAATGAATAATCACATTTTCTCGAATTCCGAGCTTATTTACAATTTTAGGTGAAAATGTTACTGAACATTAATATTGTAGAGATTTTCATGTTCGAACTTTTCCACTTGAAATTTCTCGTTCAAATTGTATCTGAAGCCTGATAATTGGGAAACTAAAATCAAACTTTGCATAAATGGGGCGGAGATCCTGAAATTTTTACAGATATGGGACTTGTGGCAGTTGATAGAGCTTATCAATGACTATTCTAGGTATAGTACAAATTTGATAAACATCGTTGAAGCCGTTTTCGAGAGTCGCGAAAAACCCTGTTTTTGACAACATTTTCGCCATTTTAGCCGCCATCTTGAATTGCATTTGATCGAAATTGTTCGTGTCGGATCCTTATTGTAAGAACCTCGAGTTCCAAATTTCAAGTCATTCCATTAATTGGGAGATGTGATATTATCGTGTACACACACACACACACACACACACACACACACACACACACACACACACACACACACACACACACACACACACACACACACACACACACACACCACACACACACACACACACACACACACACACACACACACACACACACACACACACACACACACACACACATACATACCGATACCCATAAACCACTTTTTTGGACTCAGGGGACCTTGAAACGTATAGAAAATTAGAAACTGGGGTACCTCAATTTTTATCGGAAAGCAGTACTTTTCTTACCTATGGTAATAGAGCAAGGGAGGTAAAAATTGTTATTTGTTTTCTCCAAGATCAAAAACTCACTTATGTTAATAAACTCAGTTCACGTTTGAATTTGTATCCCATGTGATAATTTATCCAGTTCCGTGATAATTTTTACAACTGATAAAAATATTTCTCAACTTATTTAAATTATTTTTTTCAATCAAGTATATTATAATTTCTTCAGTATTATTCAGATAATTCAATCATTTTTTATTTTATTTTCAATCACCTTATGAATTTGCTTTTCAAATGTGAGAATATTGATATTGATCGGCACGCTTCATAAAAAATATTGAAAATAAAAACCTTATAGAAATAGCCATGGCCAGACATCTGTGTAATACATGCAATGAATAATCCACTTGTCAGCTGATTGATCATGAATAACTAGCAGGTAACCCGTGCTTCGCAAGGGTCCATTTTAAAACTTACAAACTGAAAACTTGACGTGATGAAATCTAGAAGAATTGAAAATAGGTCTATAAGAATCCACGGTTAATTGAGAATTTATATGCAAAATTTCAAGTGAATCAGTCCAGTAGTTCAGACGTGATGATGCGTCAAACATAATTTTCCTATCCTTTACACATGTATATACGTGTAATAGCCGCCAGGCTCGCTTCGCTCGCCATATCCGTCTAGCCAGGGGGCTCCGCCCCCTGGACCCCCGACTGGATCATCCAATAATGAGATCAGCAGGCTCGCTTCGCTCGCCTGCATTTTTCATTTGAGCATTTTTATCATATGTTGGGACGATCCAGTCGGGGGTCCAGACTAAATGTCTGGCTAAATGGATATGGCGAGCGAAGCGAGCCTGACGGCTAGTGATATTATATTCCCAGGAATAGCTCTGATTGAAGTAGCAGTGCCCAATCAATTTTTCCTCGATAAATGCATTTCAAACTTCAACTTGGTGTCAACTTAACAAAGTCAACTCAACTTAATGCCAACCTGACAAAATTATTAATCTAGTTACCAGTTAACAACTGTTTCGAAGAGGTACTATCTCTAGATTATAGTTCTATATTAACATATGATATGGCCTTTTTTTCAATTATAATTAAGAGAATAAGAAGAATATACATGCTAAATGACGAACTTTAAACCCTTAAAAACCACCCTTAAGAGTTAAAATATTGCCAAAAGATTCCCTAGTGCGCCTCTAAAGGGCCAACTGAACATACCTACCAAATTTGAACGTTTTTGGTCCGGTAGATTTTTAGTTCTGCGAGTGAGTGAGTCAGTCAGTCAGTGAGTGAGTGCCATTTCGCTTTTATATATATAGATAAGCCAGTTCTTTCCTTCATTATAGAAGATGATAGATATACTTTATATCAGTATCATTGAATTAGAATAGCTTTCGAAAGGTTTGAGATATCGATGTGCGGTTTTCACCATACTTTCACGATATTTTCTCTTGAGATCCTGTATCGAAATCATGTATTATATGACTACATTCCAATTTGAAAAAATGGAGTTGGATTCAAAATGGTGGTTCAAAAATTGTGGACGAAATTTGGGTGCGACGGAAAACCTGTTTTTATTATTCGAATAAGATTCCCAATCATACCTTTTGTCATACATGACATCAAAACCCATTCAATTTTATTGAAATATTATTTTGTGAGTTGAAAATCTGGTCGCGGATTTAATTATAACATGTAATTGATAAAGCGAGACGATCTCCAATGTGCAAAGATGAAACGTGTGTTTTATCACGTTTCGTGAAGGTAATATTATGATTTTTAGCTCCATGCTATACAAACAAGAGTGAGTCGACGACTTATGGTCTGTGAATCAAGGCTTTATGTTATTTCTCACATAAATAGATTTGAAATTTTTCTTTTGAGGCCCGTATTCTTTGAACCGTTTGAGAATAACACCAACAAAATATACTGGGATAGATCAGTGCTGACTGATAGAACAATTCCACACAATAGGCCAGATATCATTGTGATGAATAAGCTGACAAGAGAAACAGTAATAGATATGAGCATTCCATGCTGTCACAACTTGGTATCATACTACAATGAGAAAATTACCAAGTATCTTCTCTTGTCAGCTGAAATAAAGGATATCTGGCACCAAGAGAAAGTTGAAATTGTCCCAGTCATAATAACAGCAGTTGGATTGATGGAATCAAAGGTGACTGCAAATCTGAGTCGGCTGGGAATCTCAAGAAAGACAAAAGCTACTTGATGCAAAAGGCAGTGGTGCTCAATACTGTATCAATGGTTAGGGCATTCCTGAATATAGCAACAGAATAACATCAAAGTCTTGCCATAGGCCGATTTTGATGAGAAAAACTCACATTGAATTTGTGATAGTAAATTAAATAATAATATTATTATTAGAAATATTTTCATCAATTATCAAAACAATATTATTGAGGTTAAGTGGAATCAGGTAGAAAGCAATAATAGAACAGCTGTTTTTTTTTTTTTTTATTTATTTATTTCTATCATATGATTTGAATGTGAATTCGCCATATGAAATTGTATGTCCCATAAATGAAATCTGAACATTAATTATGAAAAATATAGAAGGAAAATTGAACTTTGGGCTTCGAGGTGCAAGAGATTGATATTTTTAGAATCTATGTGCAAAATTTGGGGATCTAAATCATACCCGTTTTTCCGGTATGCAATCCACAAGTTGACATGTTTTGATGTTAACAAACAAACACACAAACACACAAACAAACACAACCCTACTCTCTCTTATTATATAGACAAGTTGCTGAACCTGGTAGAATTCATAGGAACGGTAAAAAATCAATTCTACGAGAATCGAAGTGCATGTAACTGGATTTAAAAGATCAATATGATAATATGTTCTATCACAATTCAATGATTATCACAGAAATGTTCAAGTGAAAACGTTGGGCGCAAACCTGGGCGCCATGGGGGGACAAAGAAATTAATGAAAAACTTGATAGCTTGAATAGTGATCTGGATATCTTTTACACATTTTTAGTCTAAGAAATAATATGTTTTAGACTAATTTTTAATATGTTTTGTCAATTGGCAGGAAAACGTTGGTTTTTTAATGTTATCTGACTCTCTTGTTTTTTGGTATCTTCAGAAATCAAGATAAATATCCCACCAAATTTCCCACACGGATAGAGTATAAGTTGTTTTGTAATAGCTAAAGTACATACGTACTGTATATCACAGTTTTTTTTACTGTATATTTATATAGAGTGGGTGAAAAGTCCGAGAATGGCTTAATATCTCATACAAAATAGTTATTTGTATATCTAGAGTGAAAAGTGCTGTTTTTTCTCCCTGAGGGAAAAGTTTGAAGCCCGAGGCAAAGCCGAGGGCAACAATTTTCCTGAGGGAGAAAAAACATTTTTCACTCGTGATATAAACAACATTTTTCCTCCACCTACATTTTTATAAAAACTGCAAATAAAATAATTTTTAAAAACGTATGTGACCAAACAATGTGTTACAACATAATCTAAAAAGTAAACAGAAACAGCTGGCTTGTAATCATAGTTCTCCTCCGACAGCACTATCTGTCGGCTAAAGTTGTAACAACAATGACAGCTACAACTACAGCTATGATGAAGTTCCAGTTTCAAATTTGATTAGTTAATAAGTAATACTCGTTGGCTGGTATTTTGAATAACATGGATTAAAAGAAAAAAATATACATTTTTTCTAGTATAGTGATATGAAGTTTGTAATAATAATTTCAGCATACAAACATAAATTTTATATATCGATCAAATGTCTGGTTGAGGTATTGAATTTAGTTGGTTTAATGACTACTCTATATGCTTCCTCATCTGAGCTTAGACCTTCCAACCTATTTCAAATGTACGTTTTTAAAATAGAGATGCTTCCCATGTTATTTAAATGGAGTCACTTTTACTCCCTAGGGAGTTTTTCTGTTTTTTAGTACCGAGAGCGAAAAAGTGACACTTTAGTATCATGTTTCAGGGAGTAAAGTAAGTACTTTTGACAGTAGGTGGAGGAAATAGTTAGTTGTATATCTCGAGTGAAAAGTACGACTTTTTCTCCCTGAGGGAAAAGTTTGAAGCCCAAGGCGAAGCCGAGGGCAACAATTTTCCTGAGGGAGAAAAAGTATTTTCACTCGTGATGTACACAACATTTTTCCTCCATCTACATTTTTTTATAGAAACTGCAAATAAAATCATTTTAATAACTTACGTATTGGTGACAATGTTTCCTAACAACATAACCTAAAATCTAAAACCTAAAAACTGGCCGTCTGATTGGCACTGCCGATTGCGCTATCTACCGGCTAAAGTTGTAACTTTAAATTATATCAGCTGGGTGTTTACCAAAAATGGCTGACTCTAGATCACGCGGTTCAGATTTGAATTGCAGATCAAAAATATTTGTTGGCTGGTATTTTGAATAGAATAAGATATTTTAAAAATTGTATAAATTTTTATTGTCTACTAATATTAAGAATATAATATCATACAAACATATATTTCATGAGTTGATCAAATTTTTGGTTGTGGTATTGAATTCAGTTGACTCAATGACAGACACCTCTATTATGCTTTCTCATCTGAGCTTAGACCTTCTAACCTATTACAATGTAGGTTTCAAAATAGAGATGCTCCCCATGTTATTTAAATGGAGTCACTTTTACTCCCTAGGGAGTTTTTCTGTTGTTTACTACCGAGAGCGAAAAAGTGACACTTTAGTATTAGGTTTCAGGGAGTAAAGTAAGTACTTTAGACAGTAGGTGGAGGAAAAGGTAATTTGATGGTGGGTGTGATTGGGGATCCTACTCAAATTGAAAAAACTACTTTACATTGACTTTAAAAATCTGGTCCGCCATATTGAATGCAACTTCATTTTTCCAAATAGGAAGGTGGTCATGCAATGTATGATTTCGATAGCGAATTCAAAGAGAAAATGAATGGCGGAAACCGCATATCAATATGTCAAACCATTTCAAAGATATTCACATTATTAATCAATACTATTCAAAGCAGAAAGAAGGGGAAAAAGTCTCAGAACGGCTTAGTATCTTATAAAAAGAAGTGATTCCAAGGTGGGTGTGATTGGGGGTGTTACTCAAATTGAAAATACTACTTTACTATGACTTTAAAAATCTGGTCTGCCATTTTGAATGAAACTTTATTTTTTTAAATAGGAAGGTGGTCATGCAATACATGATTACAATACAGATTTTCAAGAAAAAATGAATAGCGGAAACCGCACATCAATATCTCAAACCGTTCAGAAGATATTCACATTATCAATCGTTGAATACACAGAAAACGAAATGCACTGTTGTTGGTTCACAAAGACGAATTAGACAAGGAGCGATTTGTCTACCTTCTGTAACCTTGGATGGAGTGAAGCTCATATATGATGATAGGATCAAGCTGCTTGGCATGCTGATTGACAACGCACTCACTTGGGAGGTTCATGTGAATGCTGTAGTGAGAAAGGTGTTTGCAGGGATGCATCAAATGAAAAGGTTGAGGAGATTTTTGCCAGTGAGAGTGAGGAAGACTCTGGTTCAGGCGCTTATTCTCCCCCATTTCGACTATTGTTCAATGGTGTACAATGGTGTTTCTGGAGAGCTGAATGGCAGGCTTCAAAGGGCATTAAACTATGCTCTGCGATTTATTCTTGATGCTTGATGGAATGACCACGTAACACCCCTGTACAGAGAACTCGATTGGCTAAGATTAGATGCGCCAACGGCATTCCAATCAGTAACCCTGTAAGTTGGTGGATCTCTCCCGTGACTATGCCCAAGATCGTTGGGCGCTCAAGAGCTAAGTTGAACTAATATGGGATAGTGATCGGTAATTGATGATTCTATAATAGCAGATTTTATTTGAAGTTTTTTGTCATTTTTCAGGAAGAAATGGCCTAAACAGGAGTTTCCCGCGGGACGTGTTACCCTATTGATTAAACTTATGAATTCAACTCATGCATCATATCAAGGTAACAGTCCTGCGGGGAATTCGGAGGAACATTCAGAATGTTAATATTGACATCACCACAGAATAATTGTAAATGATCCTTATCGTTTATATTCGTTTATGTTTAATTTAAGAAAATAGCTCTGAAGCGCCAAAACAAACGAATCGAGACAAGAGTTAGGGCTACGATAGGCGGACAACAGGTGGCAAGGCACGCCGTTCAGATTAAAGGTCAGGGCTAGGCAGTTGGCGACTCCCCCCAGGCACAGCTGATCACGGCCAACGAATCATCAATGTAGACCACAACACCGTCATTCTGATTTAATTTATTTGTTGTTCGAAAATAATTATATCCAGGGAGCTGCATCACATCATCATCATCATCCAACCAGGTTTCGGTTAAAACAATACAACTCATTTTAAGTTTATTAAAACTATTTGAAAATACAGTGAATTCATCAAAGTTTCTATTATAGCTACGTATATTCATATGGAGTGTATGGAATTCATATTCATGCTTCCTATTTCAAAATATCTTTCTAATGCTTGAGTACTATTGAATGTTAAACTGTCAATTAAATTGGATTCTATAATGCATTCATCGTCGGTGAAGAACATGAGAGGCACATCATTCTTCTGTCACCCGGCTTTATGTAGATATTGTATTGTTAAAATGAATGTTAATATTCAACTCCAATTAAAATATAATGTAAAACAGTAATCGTTTCATAATCAAAAACGCAATAGAGAGTAAAGGAAAAAAAATAAAAAAAGCATAAAATCAACGAAAACTAAGATTTTAGTTGCTAAGCATTAGCTAATTGGACTCTTAATTACTGAAACATTATTCTAATAATCCTACTGAAAAATATTATAGAAATTAATACAAAATAAGCATGATTTGCATCACAAATTTGTAAAGATAAAATAGAAAAAAGTCCAGATCACAACTGCAATCAGAATAACCAGAAATATTACTGAATAAAATCAACGAATTCAAGACTTTGACTCATCATCCAATTGAAATGCGATATTGGAACCTTTATTACTAAAAAATGATACGAATATTATTTCTAATTAAACTAATAAATAATATAGAATGGGTACAGAGTGAGCATGTTAACCCGGAAATAAAAATTATAAATGAAAAAAAAATAAAACAAGGCTCAGATTACAAACTTCAATCTGAATTAGAAAGGGTATAAAGGAAACATTTAAAAATTAGAATAAACGAGAATTACTCAGTGATTAGACATCCATTTGTATTGCAATATTGAGCCTATAATTTTTTATCAAATCAATATATTAACGAAAACCGATAATAACAATTCAAGTAAAGAATATTTCAACTAATATTAAACCCAACTAGCATAAAACAAATAATAAAATTATTATAAGTTTAAAAAAATAAAATAAAATGTAGAATAGAATAAGATCCAGATTTCAAACTGCAAACCTAATTAAAAGGATATTAAAATGGAAAGAAAAATGAAACTTTGGCTATATTGATCAGCCATTTTACTATAATATTGGACCCTCAATTAATATTGAATTGCTTGTTCGAGTCCAGTAAATAAATAATAATTATAGTATAATATCAAGCTCAGTATACTTGATTGATCTAATAATTTTTCCATCTGAGTGTAAATAGAGCTTATAAAATACTTGGCGTTATGAGCGTAACGGTACTGACAATGGAAGATATTATTTTTGCTTTCAAGTTTATCAGTATTCACGATAATCTCTAACGCTATTTTGAATCAGCTGATACTGTAATCAATATCACTGTGGCAATTCATTCATTCCTATGGTACGAAAATATTGCATTCATCATTGATCATTCTTAATACTGTAATAATTATGAAGATTTAATTAGATTGAAGCTTCATTTGTGATGTTATAAATGGAGCTAACTTTACGGAAACCACACAACATATAATACAAGTATCTTTTGATTTAAAAGCTTATTTATTGTTGCATTACTGAACCAGGAAATTATTTTTTTTGTATTCTCCTAAAATATTACCTATATAAAATAATACTATATTCTCCTTGAGTTCAATACATCAAACCAAAATTGATTCCATAAAAGACCAAACCAATGAGGAATCCTATATTTTCATTCGATTATTATTATCAGTAAACCGTATCATATTACTTAATGAATATTATTATGAAATGGAATATAACATGAATGCGAATGAATAATAAATCAAATGTTCATGATTTGTAATAAGAGCTGAAATAGTGTGAAATTGCAAAAGGTCTTCTTGCCTTATCCTGAACTTGTTTGAAGAGTTGCCGTCAAAGGAGGGGGCTGCGTCCGCTGCTCAGCCGCCGTCTCATCAATTTTACGTATATCGTCCAAATCATATATCCTGAATGGTTTCTCAATAGTTGATCTCCTCACCAATATTTTGCTATCATTTGTCCAGACAGACACCAGCTCACGGGTTTTAACGAGATTTCTTGCTGCGTTGAAAATCTCCCTTGTGTGTGGAGCTAGGTGATCGTTCATATAAACAGGATGATCCGGAAAATTGGGATTAATTACACTTGCTGACAGTCTTTTCTTGTGCTTTCTAGCTGTCAACCAGATGGACTTGATTGATCTCGAAACGAAATTCACCACAATGGACGGTGGAACACGGTTTTTCCAGGGTACAGCTGAACCTTGGCGAAGTCTGTGTGCAATCGATATGTCAAATCCATTATACTCTACACCCAAAACACTTGCCAGTTTTTACATTATCGCATACACATTTTCTTGCGTTGTAGCCGGTATGCCCGTTATTACAATATTGTTCTTGCGCGTTTGTTGTTGCAAATCCGCCACTTCCCTTTTTAATACCGCATTTTGACCTCTTAGATGCTCTTCTTTTTGAGTTAGCTCGAGCACTGCTGCTTAGTGTTACGATTCGACGTTTCTTTTAGAGTATTCACGTCTTGCTTAACAATTTTAAAATCGTCGAGTGTGGCTTTAATAATGTCCCATCGTTCATTATTTTCTTTTCGAAGAGCAGCTATTGCTTGGAGAACAGTACTGTCCTCACGTGATAACTCACCCTCGCGACCAGCACATGTAGCAGCGCTGCACTTATCACACCTCCAGTTGTTACGTGTTGCGACGGATTTTGAAGCGTCCACATTTATGCACCCGGCGTGGAATAACCCATCACAATCTTTACACTTGGAATTATCTTGCTTTAGAGCTACGTCGTTTAAACACTTTTTGCACTTATTAACCATTTTCGATGTGAAATAAGTTTAATTTATAGGTCAAACACTATGAAATACTATTGATTTTAAACACGGACAAAATAAGCCGAGTGACAGATAAGGAACAAACTAGCTACTTATCAGGCGCTCTGATAGACGATGCTCACTCATCGAACTACGAACTAGAACTGAACTCCGAACTAGAACTGAAGAGAAAGCTGTATTAAAAATAGCCATAACGTCCTTGTTATTGGGTATTTTTGAAAATGGGACTTATTCTTTGAAGAATTTGGGGTCGCTGAATCCAAATCCGAAATCAAAATCTTTCTATCTTCATTTTCAAGAAAGATGTATTTTGAGAATAAGTGATGACCATAGAGAGACGTATGATCCTCTCGTATGGTCCGCTGGTATCTCAATCAAAAGCAGGTTTCTGCTTGCCTCAAGGGGAAAAGACGTGATAAAATGTGGTTCCCGGCTCGAATCCCCTTGTGGAAGACACAATTGGACTCAATGTACTTTAACAAAAAAACATGAACACTGTTCAGTGTTCAGGTTGCACGTCTCCTATCGTGTGAAAGAGGCCCGAATCCAATTTGTTTGTGTGTGAATAGGCGGGCGTGTGTGAGTAGTGATGTTAGTGAGTAAATGTAGCCAGTTCTACTGTTCTCTGAGCTACTAGTATTTTTTTTTGTACAGATGTTATGGTTTTGTTCAATTTTGCAGTGTCCCTGGACTGCAATCGCTGCTGAGCTGTTGGCCTGACAGTGGACCCATAGCTATTGGTGAAAGGTTCGGCTACAATGTGCAAGGCTCCATACAAGGCTACAACTTTTTGGCAGGAGGCGCAGGAATCGTAATAAGTGCTTCGGCTATTCCTCATATATTGAAGATATGCCGATGTCCAAATCTTAGCAGCACTGAAGACATGTATGTGGGAGTTTGTCTAACCAGCCTCGGCATACCTCTCGTGCATACTCCGTCTTTTCATCAGGTATTTTTTCCAATATTCTACCAAGACTTGAAGAGACTCAATTACACCTATCTATTGAAATATAGGTGGAATGAGCTCTCCAATCGAGAACGTGGATAGATAGTGAATACATAATATGTGGACTGGTTTTACACTTGTATGTAAGTCAAGGAAAGAACCAGGCAATGAATGCTCAAGAGTATAGAGGGAAAAATTAGGAACACAATTTTTGACTGCACAACAATTTCAAGGATATTTAGGGAGTGAACATAAAGGGGGTGGGAGTCGTTTGGAAGTTCCATTTTTTGTCTTTAACAGTTTTCGGGGAATTATATCATTTCCAAGATACATGTGTATAAGCCAGAAAAGAAAAAACACTTCAAACCCCCCCACCCTCATCCCTTAAGCACAAGAAGTAGGGAAGAGGACTTTTGATATAGATTATTCACCTTCTTACCAGTCCAAACAATGCTACTCAATACCCCTCCGAAATTCTCAGTGAATTATTCTACATTTGTTAAACCGAAGCATTTACACTCAACACTAGGTACTGCAACAGTTGTAGAGAGATCCTTGAAATAATGAAATTATACATGAAATAAAGATGGAAAACTCCACGAACTCCCTACCAATACTCTAGGGCATTGTTCCTGGATGAGAATCATATCTGAATATCATATTTAAATTGTCTGGAAGTCTTCAGTTACTCACACAGCAGTCATTTTGCTTTTTCAACTTATCATTTTTTTACCAAATAATGGTTAAACATATGAAATTGAAACTTTGCCCAATCATTTATAACAATAATAGACAAAGATACAAAAAATATGATAATTTTTCAAATTCATAAAACAAAATGGCGGCTATTTAATTGTTTTCTTGAGTAACTCAGCAATTGTTGATTTTACAAAACATTTATAAGAAAAAGTTTTCCATAAATTAAATTATCTATCGATTGGTACACAATTTTCAAAATATTATTGACTGAGATAATGTAGTCAATAGTCCAGTCAAATCGTCATTTTTCAGGAATCAGCCCAGAAAGAATTTTTCTTGACAGCTCTATATGACTGTATTTTGGGCGCTGAATTCGAATCTGGAATTAGCTGACATGCCAGAGAGTGGCTTCACCCCCAAAACCCACAAAAACCCCTAAAATTTCGGACTTTTTTCATTTAATCTCGAAAACTTCAAGTTTTTGGAGAAAAATCATTCTCTACAAAATTGAAGATGATAAAATTTCCAATAAATTGAGTGATTGAGCAGATTCAACCATTTTTGGTTCTGGTGCTACAAGTTTTTAAAAAAGGGTGTTTCAAGGGGTTTTCAAAGTTATGCATATCTACCACTTCAACCCTATACAACTTGAATATTTTTCTAGTATAGATTAAAGACAACACATCACGTGAAAGAACAATCAATTCTGAACAGGATTTTAAAATTTAATAGTGTTGGCAGAAGAAAACACCCAAAAACAGAAAACCATGTCCTACAGCCAAAATACAAATTTGTTCATTATAATTCCTTTTCAAGGCCTTCCTAACAAAAAATTCATATTTTGGCTGAAATCATCTCACGAGGATTATTTTCTATGAGAATCACCCATTAAGCAGTTAATTTCAGTATTTTCTAGTGGGGGGGGGATTCATCATAGGGATATGTCAAGGATCAAAACTTCAAACACTTATAATGTTTGACAGAATGATCTCCTCTTACAACAGCCCACTCTTCTCAGCTCATCAAGGCGGGTTCATAATCATCTATCATAACTGAAATTTGATTAAAAAAATCCTCCTCTAGTGAATTTTAGCCCATACACAGAAAAATTGCCAATTTCTATATTTAAAACTGTGTATCTCGGTAACCCAAAATGATAAAAAATTATACTTGGTCTTGATTTGGAATACAGAGTCTCCTCTTTCATGTGAGGTGAATGAATTTTGTAGAAATGTAATCATGAGGTGTGATACATTTGTTTGAAAAAAAACAAGAAATTTGTGATATTTTCCTCATTTTCACAGTCTCGACAGTTTTTTGATAACAAACAGTCATGCAAAGTGGATTTAAGGCAATGTGGCTTATAGAGCATGTAATTCTCTTCCATTTGAGACCAATCGCAAATTTCTATAATGTATCTTACTTGCTTTAGAGACTCTTGGATAAGAGTAAAATCACAGGAGAAATGGGAAAATGAAAAAAAAATTTCAATTCGGCTGTAACTTTTGAATGGTATTAAAATCAGGAAAACGATTCATGTCAGCAAATAGAGGAGAAAATTCTCCACAGCCTTGCTCACTTTTTTGGATTTTTTATCTGAAGTTTTTACAAGATATGCAACTTTGAGTATGTGAAACTGTGAGAATGATTAATGTATCACAATTTTTTTGCATATTCAAAGTTTTGTATCTTGTGAAACACTTCAGGTAAGAAATGCAGACAGTAGTTGAGGTTTTAGAGAATTTTCTTCTCTTTTTGCTTCAATAAAACATTTTCCCGATTTCAATACCTTTCAAAAGTTACAGCCAATTGAAAAAATGATTATTTTCATTTTCTCATTCTTTCTGTGATTCAACTGTTATTCGAGAGTCTCTAAAACGAGTAAGATACATAATAGAAACTTGCATTTGGTCTCAAATGAAGGAGAATTACATGCTATATAAGCTACATTGCCTCAAATCTATCTTGCATGACTGTTCATTGTAAAAAAACTGTCGAGACTGTGAAAATGAGAAAAATATCACAGATTTCTTGCCTTTTGAAACAAATGTATCTTACCTCACAATTATATTTTTACAAAATTCATTTACCTCATGGACATCTTAATGTGGAGTGATAAGTCCCTCATGGATACATTGATCTAGAATGATGTGTCCCTCTAATATAGAGTGATAGACCACATGGACATCTTGATCTAGAGTGATAGGTCCTCCATGAAGGCCTCTATTCATGCTATTCACTCTATATGCTTGAAACCAATCATATTTCATCCATCAATCAATATCTCAAATCTACATTCAACTTAGAAATTACTATGTTCAGGAAGGAACAATGACTAGAATTGAAATTTCAAATTCAGGTTGGGTTAGGTCAGCAGAAGTAACTGTAACTTCAACATACCTAACCTAACCAAAATTTATTTAACTTCTGGAAATATACTCTATACACATTTTTTGAGAAGAAACATGGAAAAGTTTAACAACAAGTATTAGCTTAATATTAAAACAAGATTATAAACACTTGTATTTACTTTGATTTTCACTGTGATGAACTCCAACTGATGACTTGTATTTAACTTTTCTAAGAAAATGTGATGTAATGTGCACAACATCTCTCCTGGCTGAACAGCTCCCTTATATACACCAGACGCTCCCCAACACATTCCATCAACTCTAGATTTTTTTTCAAGTCCATAGAATATGGAATAATGATTTCTAATATTTTTCAATACTTTTTAATATTTTTAATAATTTTGAATATTTTTTGATAATTGTTTTTTTAATTTTTCTCCCTAAGTTCTATTTTCAAATTTTTTGAATTTTTTCGCAAGTTTTTTTTTTAGACATTGACTTTTGACCTTGACGTTGGACTTTGACCTTTGGCCTTGGACTTTGACCTTGTCCCAAAACCGACAAAATCTATCTACTGAGTAGTATAATTTTATTCTCAAGTCAGTGGTTTTTCTCATGTCTTTCTTATTTCATCATTTGAATAGGACATTCACTGTTCACTAAGAAAATTATTGAATAATTTTATTTTAATATTTTTTTTTTCATTTAAATGGTGTTTTTTCCATGAAAATTATTCAATTAATAACATTCACATTGTTATAATACATTACTTGTATAATTAAGTTACTCGTTTCCAATAAGAAATGGTCATTGTTCTGTCGCATTATGAAGATAGTAACACTGGTAAATTTATAATATTGTTAATAATTTTCTACATATACAGTTTATTTCTTGTGTAGAGCGTAGCGGTCCTACTACTCTAGTTTTTAAATTTATTTATATTCTAAGAGAAGTGCACTCCAATAGGGCTTATGCCCAGGTGTCTTCTTCTTCTGGTGCCTATCTGTTACCGAATGTTGGCAATCATTCTGGCAATTATAAGCTTGTTGACAGCCGCTCTAAAAAGTTCCAGGGTGGACACTGCAAACCATGCTCTCAAGTTCTTTAACCAGGAAATTCGTCTCCTACCAACACCTCTCCTGCCAAGAACTTTACCCTGTAGTACACATTTCAACAACTGATATTTAGTTCCATTCCTCATAATGTGTCCCAGATACTCCAATTTTCGTCTCTTGACAGTGTACATTATTTCCGTCTTCTTATTGAGTTGTTGAAGAACCCTGTAGTTGAAAATTTTGTCTATCCAAGATATTTTCAGGATTCGTCTATAGGTCCACATCTCGAACGCCTCAAGTTTCTTTGTTGTTGTTTCAGTCAGGGTCCAAGACTCAACTCCATATACGCCCAGGTGTGCCCATAGTTATTCCCCTTTATGTTTTTGTCCTCTAAAGCAAAACATTCAATTCTCATTAGTATTTTTTCATTTTGTATTTTAAGCTGGTACAATGTTTTATGATAATATTATGTTGTGCGAGATAAATTATTTTTTGAATTGAATCTTGAAGTATGGGGTCGCAACTAAGCCACATAATAGCCAATTCAAAAAGGCTGATCCAGCGTTCATTGAAACGGTCATAGAATTATTACCATTCATTATAGAGACCTCTAGTTTAAATAAATCGAATCACAATAAAGTATCCCACAAATATTGTGATTACATATTTCCACCTAAACATGATTTAAACCGACAGAAATGCACTTTTTAAAAACATTCCATTTTTCAGAGTACCATTTTTCTTGAATACTTTCAATGACGATTTTTTTTATATAAAGTGCCAAACAAAAGTTCTTTGTAATAGAATTTATAATTCATTCCTGTTTGTATCAAGTTTTTATCACCTATTTTGTAGAGTCATGATTTTTTATTATGTTATTCTAGCTGCTGAGCCAATTGACTCACATACCACAACAATAAAACATACAAAATAGCAGCATCATTCAAGAAAATGAAATACAAGGTTGCAACATAACCAAAAACTCACTAAGGAAGCTCTAGTCCCCACACAACACCCCCAACATCAATACAATAGACCAGGAATTTATAAGCTTATTCGTAAAGATTCCAGCAAATTTTACATAGGTGAAACAGCAAGAAATTTCAATATAAGATTCAAAGAACACTCGAGAGCCATTACCCATTTTTCCTCCCATTCCATCTTTGCAGAACACATTGACCACACACACCCTGACATGAACAACTACCGCAGAATACTCCACTATTCCCACAAAAACAGGATATTAAATGTACTAGAACAGTTTGGAATATACAAGTACACCATACAACAGCCAAACAATATTCTAAATGACCAAATCAACTTCTCCCCCCACACCCTGTTTGACATACTCATTTAAATCCTCCTCCATCAACCGCCAAGACTCCCCTCCACCCCCATTCTAAACAAATTCCACCCCCATAACCTTGAATACTTCAGTTTCTCTTTGGCTTGTATATGTGCAATACTAGCACGAAACGGACGTCACCACATGAAAGAATGTGAGTGTTTTTTCACTTCAATGTCTTATGGAATACAATGGTAATTAAATGTAATAAAAAAAGTTATTCCTCTGAATTTTTTGTCAAAAAAATGGTGTCTAAATTATGTGAAAACAAAATTGAAGTGACTGCCATTATGTTTTATGAATTTGAAAAATTACCCTAATTTTTTCAGCTTTGTTCAGTTGTAATAAATTAGGCTATTGTGCAAAGTTTCAAATTCATAATTTATGTTCAACCATTGTTCAGAAAAAAATAAGTGAAAAAAGCAAAATCACTGCTGTGTGAGTAACTGAGGACTTCGGTTGACGTTTGGGGTTCTTTGAACCTTTGGATCCTTGAATCTGTCCCTTCAAACATAATTATAAGAACTAGCAGCTCTGTGAACATTAGACCTGGCGCAGTTATAGACTACAGCCTCCTTTTATACGGTCCATCAGAGTAAATCCTGTCCTGTAAATTATGTCATGTTGGCGAGATATTGGTGTGGAACGGCTATTGGATGTTGTATCAAAAAAATACTAACATCAAAAGCTAATCTCCTTCAAGACATACTGGCAACAGGTCAACCTGAATTGGATCAGAGAAAGGTCGAGAGAAAATACATGTTTTGCCCCACTTGGATGTAATGAGCTGGTTTTTGTTCGTCATATAAAGGCTGAAAGTGATTGTTTTCTGACCAGGCCGAGAAAATTTTTATGGTCATAGAAATGTAAAATAACCTTGAAGTCAGCTGATTCTGATTTGATGATTCTGATGTGAACGTTTTTACAAAAAAGTTTATGAAACGGAATCAGTTCAAGCTTCAAGAATTTAATGAAGTATTCTGCAATAAGATACCTAATATCACTTTATTTGGACAAATGAAATACAAATAAGATAATATATAATAAATTATCCAAATTCAATTTTTAGAGTAGGATAGAACTTAGAATACCAGTCTAGGATGAAACACCAGTGGGAGGGATCTTTTGATGTGGTAGGGATGGCAACTCTCAAAGTGTAGGAACTGTTGAGTGTGAGTGGATTTGGTAGAAGCACGGTATTTAGATGAAAACGGTAGGGGCCATGGAATGTGTGTGCAGTGGCCATCCAGCTAGATTGGGTCATTGCCGCCAACTGAGGTTTTTGACACCTATTGGCAATTTATGAAACATATTTGTCAAAAATAGATGATTGGATATGAAATGACATCAGCTACACCGGAAATTTAGCACAAACATGCATGTGACACCTATCGTCTTCTTCTATATACCATGGGTGGAAGTACTGGTGAATAAGGCATCGGTGTTAGAGAGGATTATGTTGACATCTAGGAAGTTGATAGAGGATTCAGAAATATTCCAGGTGATAGCGTGAGTGGGTGAGGGTATCATGTCCATGAGGCCATATAAGGAATATATCAACAATGCAACAGAACCATATTGGGGGGGCTTTGGTTTGTTTGGGAAGGAAATCCTGTTGGAGGAGGACCATGAACATGGCCTCATAGACATGATATCCTTACCAGTAGTGAGAAAAGGATGGTTGATCGCCATCAACTCATTTGATGGATCAACTCAGGAGTACTATCAAATCGGTTGAACTATCATTCCACCAGTACTTCAAGGTAGGTTCTAGGACATCAATTCACTTGAACCAACAAATAGAAAGAAGCTTGGATCAACTCAGTTGATGGATCAACTCGGGAGTACTATCAAATCGGTTGAACTATCAATTCACTTGAACCAACAAATAGAAAGAAGCTTGGATCAACTCAGTTGATGGATCAACTCAGGAGTACTATCAAATCGGTTGAACTATCAATTCACTTGAACCAACAAATAGAAAGAAGCTTGGATCAACTCAGTTGATGGATCAACTCAGGAGTACTATCAAATCGGTTGAACTATCAATTCACTTGAACCAGCAAATAGAAAGAAGCTTGCATTTTTTGAAAGAAGGTTCAACTCACTTGAATGAACAACAAGAATGAACCTTGTACTGTTTAAAAGTAAGTATGTGTCAAGAATAGCATGCAATCATTGAAAACAGCAATTTCTGCTGGATTTGACCAGTTTCAAGAACAATGAAACCATTTTATTTAGATACATTAATTCCAGTGTTGGATACCAGTAACATTGAAACAGATATTCAT
Organism: Nilaparvata lugens; assembly: GCF_014356525.2. Classification (NCBI taxonomy): domain Eukaryota; kingdom Metazoa; phylum Arthropoda; class Insecta; order Hemiptera; family Delphacidae; genus Nilaparvata; species Nilaparvata lugens. Next base: position 46,012,435 of record NC_052513.1, on the reverse strand, counting down.
TCATCAATAGTACCACCCATTTGCAATGGGGCCAGCAGACAACTCTGAATCTTCATGTTCCTGCATCTTTACCATGAGCACCAGGTGGACTGTGGAGTTACTGTTTGAGTATAGAAAAGAAAATTGTGAACCATTCAAATCTTTGGAGAACTTTCTTGATTCAATGACTTTGATTTTCCCACATGCTTCAATTTACCTCTGCAACAATGATCAAATGGTTATTCTGACTTTTCCATACAGCCGATGTTACTGTGAAATGGCAGTGCAGTGCAGTTTTTAGTGAATAGCAAAGTAAGTACAATCTATATTGTTTATTATTATTGTTGGTTATTATTTTAAAAGATCCATTTTGATGAATACTTTGTGTGGGAGACTTTAAGTAAGATGTCTCCTCATCATTATCCTAAATGAGAATAATGGCCACGCCCACCAGCATTAGAGGCATCAATGTGGGACCTATCTTTCTAGCTCAAGTTGGTCATGCAGGAGCATGGTTGGGGGTCGTCCACTCAGTGGTCAGTCAGTCAGTTCAATTACTGATCAGTCACTGTTCAGACACTGTTCAGTCACTGTTCACTTACAGCTCACTAGAAGCTGTAATGAGCTTGGATATAGTTGTTAAAGTATACATAATAAACAACAAGTAAATAGATATCCACCGTGGTGTAGTTGTTAGCACTTCTGCTTTCCATTCTAGAGGACTCAGGTTTGAATTATTCATAAGGACTTGGGTTCGAATCTTCTTTGTATATATGGGGATGTAAGATGTTTGGTTAAGGAATGTAGGTAGGTAGGTAGAGTGTAGGTGTAATTGTTTGTAAACTATTACACCACGATGGATATCTTTTGTTGAAATATGATTCAACATGAAAGTTTTCATGTTTCAGCTATCAATCATCATTCTTCAATCATGGTGGCTACAAGCATGTACCAAGCAGCGCTCTACCTTGTGCTAGTACTCAGTGCTAGTGCATTGAATCCAAAGTACAGGACACAGGAATTTCTCACTTCAAGGGAACATGGACTGGATACATCAAACATCCGTCATATGCAACAGTGCCTGCTAACATCAGGGATTCCTGCTCTACGTGGTAATCAGTCAGCAATCGATCAAATGTACATCGATATCAGAGACTGGTACATGAATATGGCTGGGGAACGAGCTGTGGTGGGATCTCTCTGCAAACGAGTCCACTGCGTATACAATCTGCACACCTGTCTTCACCCTACATTCACATCGTTGGACTTTCTGGAAGTGGTTGTTGTAAGGTCAGTTGAGGTCTGTGCACCGTACTGTGAAGAACAAGCATCCATTGTTATTACTACTACAGTGAGTACTGCAACTGCTACAACAACTCTTGCTGCTATCATCACAACTACTCAAGCTAGTACTACAACTCCTGCTAGCACTACAACTCCCGCTAGTACTACTCCAACTAGTACTGCTGCTACTACAACTCCTACCACTGTGCCAGACCCAGTAACAACATCAGCCTGCAGTGGAGCAAGTAGACATGCGTGAGTGTGGAGACTGTCTACTAGTAATCAGCAACCAATGGATCATACAACCATTCCTAAACTTTGGAGATAAGGACCTGCCTGAACCGTTTGGAACGGCTCAAAACTTCTTGAAGACATTGACATACATCTTCCACGACGCTGAAGTATCAAGCTGCTGCACCGATCTATGCGAGGGAGCAGTCATCTTGAAATTCATGTTCGGCAGAGGATTTTGTGAAATAAGCAATCGACTAGGAGATTTGTATCACTGGATAGTTCTTGATATATTGGACTGAAATATTATCTTTGTGCACTATACAGGGTGATTCATAATTATGGTAAAATATTTTAATACGTGATAGTAGAGGTAAAAATAAGAAAAAAGTTCATATAAACATATATCCATAAACGCTTCATTAGCCAGTTATACAGGGTGAAATATTTCGCCCGGAATTCAGTTCCTCTGGTGAAATACACCGATGCTGAATTGTTTGGGGACTAGTTTTTGAAAAACTTATGCTGGATTCATAGTACTTCAAGGTAGGTTCTAGGACATCAATTCACTTGAACCAACAAATAGAAAGAAGCTTGGATCAACTCAGTTGATGGATCAACTCGGGAGTACTATCAAATCAGTTGAACTATCAATTCACTTGAACCAACAAATAGAAAGAAGCTTGGATCAACTCAGTTGATGGATCAACTCAGGAGTACTATCAAATCGGTTGAACTATCAATTCACTTGAACCAACAAATAGAAAGAAGCTTTGATCAACTCAGTTGATGGATCAACTCAGGAGTACTATCAAATCGGTTGAACTATCATTTCACCAGTACTTTGTTGAAAGTATAGTAAGGTGATTTCTTACCTATATGAGCTGTAAGTGAACAGTGACTGAACAGTGACTGAAAAGTGACTGAAAATGAGGAAGTAGGATAGTCAATAATAACAAATTGCTCATTACACATAGTATTTATTAACAAACATATAATTAATCTTCAGTATTGGACAGAATATACAGCTGAAGAAGTCTTTCTCCTCGGCTATAATCATTGTTGGTGACATAATGCTCAACTGATGGCTTATTCCTTTCACGAACAATGCATGGTCCATCAACTTCATCATATCCCCCAGTAGATGGCAGTGGCATAGGTCTGCGTATAGCCTTGTAGATGCTAATCTCAAAAGCTGAATCACCAGATGTTCCATCCTCCAGCCTGAATCGTTTCACATGTCCTGTACTCTCAATTTTTGTAAATCCTGCAAATTTAATCTCCTTTTGACCCAGTCCCAGTAGACATTTAGATTGTTGTCCGCATATAAAATCACACTTGTAGTATTGGTCTTGATTGAGAACACTCAACACAATCTTCACATCCTTATCCCTCCAGTTGGGTACCTTCTCAAGATTAACAATAGCAGCCATTCTACCCTTATCCAACTTGAAGAAAGATTTTAGCAGTATGCAAGTGTCATCAAACATGACAGTGAATTTCATTGCAAGTCCTGGTGGGCAATGACGCATTGCCCTCTTGTTGATATTATCCTTGATACTCTTCATAGTTTGCGTGAAAACTTTCAGCAGGAAACATTTCACATCGGTGGAGGTTACATGAGTATTTCTCAATGGGTTGTGAAGATCATCACATACATAGAAAACGTTGCTATCCTTGACTGCATCAACAACAGCCTGCTGCTTCTGCCTGAGTCGTATGCATGCACAACTATGAGATTCACGATCTGCACAAAGCTCTAAATGACCACTCTCCTTGAAAAAGTCACTCAATGTCATTATACCATGATAATTCAGTTCAGCTTCAAGCTCACTCACTGTATTAAGCAGATAACGTTCACGTTCACTGTCTGACAACATTGCAAGACCGAGTGCATTTTGTTGTCAGCATCATCTTTTATACTCTGAGAACTCACAAAGATACAAGAATCTCACATTTATATCAGTTTTATGTGAAAATAAAAATTAAAGTACAAACTGGCAAAACTGATTAAGTAGTTTCAATCGAATGAATGTTCCAATCAGAATTGTGGTAGGAGTAGTCCGTTGCATATGGTCTACTTTTGTTCAATATTTAATCCCATTACACATCAAGGTGAATCACAATTCAAAATAAATTATGTAGTTAGAACATTGGCAAAATGTTACAACAACTTCAGCTCACATATCAATATCAACAATGTAATATTAACACATAATCAAATCAAATGAATCTTGAAATGATTCACATGATGCACGAATTAAACTATAAAAACAATATTATAATAAATAAAAATAAAACTCCTTGATAATTAGTTTTCAATAGTACAATTATCACAATAATAAACCATAAAAGACGACTTATTTGCATAATTATCCATTCATAATAATTCATATAATAATCCATTCAAAATGCTCCCCAAGAAGTGGAATTCTCTGAAGAGTTGCTAAGAATTCAATCATCTCATCAGAAAAGCCATCATCATGACCTGAACTAGTCAACACAAAACCGACTAATCTCATCTGCAGTTGTAAAACTCTGGTCCAAATCACCTGATTTGCATCTTTTCATATCAATAAATAATCACTTATCTTGATTAGATGTGTTATTTTTTCATCTACCTCACCACCACTCTAGAATAGAGTAGATTATATAGAAGAGGACTCATGTCATACACATTAGTCTATTGCTAACTGTTCACACAGAAAAAATGATTGCAAAAATCAGCAGATGTATATTGTGAAACAAAAAATATCAAAGAGGATCATCAATTTCTAGTATGTGTATTTTATTCTTGAATGCTCAGTGACATCATACAAACAAAAAATATATATATCCTCTGTGGTGTAGTAGATCTTTCAGGTTTGATGATACTTGCCTTACCTTATACCTTTCCTAAGAGTACAGCTCTAAGTCTCGAACCTGGGACCTTGAGTATAACAGATAAGACTGCTACCCATTACACCACAGTGGATATCTACTTTGAACTGATAAAATTGTTAATGATAACCACTTTTGAGCTTTCCTTATAATCCAAAGAGTTGAGTCCAATTAGATTATGATAAAAAATTATCTATGCTAACAAACATTAGGCTATTATGAGTGACCTTGTGAGCACACACATTATACCAGGAGTAGCAATACATGCTTTTGCATCATAGATGATTCTTTTGGAAAAAAAATAGTTCTTCAAAGTCCTTCCCCATTTCAATTAAAGAACTATTTTTTTCAATTATCATCAATAAGTGATGTAAGAGGATGGAGAGGAATATGTATGGGAAAAAAACCAATAATCCTGCTAATAATAGATTTATTGATGAAAAATAAAATGAGAGCATAATATTATCTTTGATTTTAATAGCATTTTCATATTATATTTAAATAACAACACATTTATTTATTCTAAATAAATATCTATATTGCATTAGTGCAGGTTCGATTCATATTCACCTCTTTAATGAAATTTTGTTACTTTCCACTGTATTTATAATATGTTCATTAGATCTGAATGTGCTCATCAAATAGTAAATACATTTCATAATCTGTTAAAACTTCCAATTCAATTTTAGTATATGAAAGCATTGCATCAAAACTGAATCCTGGTAGTGTATAGTAATGAGCACAATCTAAATTATATGAACTCAAATAAACTCTTCGAATCCTCTATATTACTTTTTTTATGAATTAAAACTGAACAGTGAAGAAGATGGTTATGAAAATTGATGCTTACGGTATTTTAAGTTCATTTTTTTTACTTTAATCAGTTTTCAAAAACATCACATAGCAAAATAACATCCAGTTTTAGATAAAGATCACTGTATTCTCCTAATGTTTGTATTTTGAATGATTGCCATACTTTGTGAGCATGAATATAATCTTGAATTGGAAAAAAAAACAATAATCCTGCTAATAATTGATTTATTGATGAAAAATACAATGAGAGCATAATATCATCTTTGATTTTAATAGCATTTTCATATTATATTTAAATAACAACACATTTATTTATTCTAAATAAATATCTATATTGCAATAGTGCAGGTTTGATTCATATTCACTTCTTATTATTTCTAGTTCATTGCTTGATGGGGTACAATATAAATATGGAACTAATAAACATTCAAAATCAGCATATAGTACTATTGGAACTCTAAACTTATTCTGATAATTCTTAAATTTAAGTATTGGGTCAATATTCGCAAATATTTTTCTTAGGCATTATAAATTTTGTTATTTTTTTCTTCGAACATTATCTTTGGTGGGTTTCGAAATTTTTCTTCACTCTTGCATCAAAGTATGAGAAACATCTTTTACAAATTGTTATTTTATTTTCACGTTTTGTCAATTGACTTCTCATGAGTCTTGATAAATTTTTAATTAAACAATAATGATATTTCCCATTCTCTTGCAATATTGATAAATCAAAATGCTTTCTCTTCTCATAATCACATATTTTCATCTAGAGAGTAAACGTTTATTGATATGGACTTGTTGTTCTTTTCAAAAACTTTTATATCTTTCATTGGTGTGGGGAAAGAGATTCCTTTGAAATTAGATTTCTATGATGATATGATATTTTTTCAGGACGGATCTGAACATAATCAGAAATAATAGCCCACATAAAACATTTGTTATCAATATTCTTGCAGTTGATTATAGCCCTTTTATTTTGTATTTTTTTTTAAGAAGTGGAATAAGAGGTTTGTATTTGTTCACTCTTATAAGAACACCATCAATTTTCGAAAGTGTCCATCCTGATTGATATCCTTCATATATAGATTCTTCATGACAAATTTTCTTCAAAACATACTGTAATACATTCTCTAAATTTGATGACTTTACAATAGTAATGTTCTTGGTTTTGAAAGTGCGATCTTGATAATCGAAATCATGAGAAATTGATTTTTTCTTATATGTACATTCTACAAGAATATTGAATTTTAAACATTGATGTTGATTTAAAATGAGTGATAATGAGTTGATAATTTTCAATTTAATACCAATTAATAGCTTACAAATATCCTTATATTTATCATTCTTGTAATAATAAGTCTTTAATGCATTATTGAATGCACTCTCCAATTCTGTGAACTGACCAGTGGTAACTTTTATTCTATCTTTTTTCTTCTGCCCCCCTGAAGAAATGAATATTGCTGCTCATTGCTTCTCATTTGTTATCTAAAAAAAATGAAGAAAAGTGATGTAATAATATTATGTTTGAATACGTTTTTCCTATCTGATGGATACAGAACAAATCAATTTTGCATATTGCTATTGAATGCATTAATTTTGCGTGATTCTTTTACAACATTGGATTTTTTAGATAACTCTTTCAAAAATATTTTCAATCCATCATTAATTTTTATAAATTTTTCATCATTCTTGTTCTTTGCAATAAATATAACCTTTTTGTTGATTTTTCTCCACCTAGAACTCTCATCAATATTTTTTAAATCATTAACATCTGTTATTTCAACTTTCACCAAAATTCCGCCCTTTGGAATATTTTCACTCTCACATGTGAGTATTTCCTGCTTTGTCTGGTCCCTAATCATGAATGACTGTGTTAATGTTTGATTATTAAACTTTTTACCCTCAATTTTATTAAAAATTGATTCAAAATCTGAATCATCCCCACTCATCTCTACATCATCATCATCATCATCATCACTAAAACTATCTGATTCATTTATTGTACTACAGTTATTTGATGATATGAAATTTTCAGCTATTTTCACAATTGAATCACACAATTCTTGAGAGTATTTTTCATCATTAAGTTTCAATTTGTATTTTTTAATTGAAAGCCCTGTTGAAATAAATTCTTCAAAACGATCTAATGCTAATTCAATAGTCAATATATTCAAAAGACTTTTCTGACTTGTAGATGAATCCTGATATCCACATTTCATGCATTTGAACAGTTTCTCTATATCATAAAAAATATTTGATAGTTTTTTCTTATTTTTAACTTCTTTTTCAAGGTATAGAATAAACTTCTCCCATAGATCAATGCTGTTCACTCCTTGAATGTGTATAAGTTGAAATAGAGAAAGTATTGAAATCATCTAGAAAAAATGCTACTATACAGCCACTATCATCTTCTGTTGATACCAAGACTACTTCAACATCAAGACTGTCTACTCTGCTACTATTTGCCAGCACTATCACACAATATCCTAACAAAATAAGTTTATTTTTTATATTTTCTCTGTCTGAAAACAGCATACTGAGTTTGATGAATTATTATCTTATGCCATCATAATTTTTGTCTCTTTTTGCTACCATCATCAGTGGAACCAAATCCACCATCACCTCTTTCTTTTCTCAATACATTACAATTTTCTATGTCATTGATAATCTTATGAAAAACAATTTGTGCAATTCTATCTCCTTTTGTAATTTTGAAATCTTCTGCCCCCAAATTGTACAGCATGACTCCGATATTTCCTCTATAATCACCATCAATAACCCCCCCAAAACAATTATTTTATGGTTCCTAACCATCCCTGATCGTTCATATATCTTTCGAAAAGTATCTTTTGGACAGTTAACTTCTAGATCTAAAAAAATTTTTAACAATGATTTTGATTCAATTGTTCTTGATACTGGACTTTTTAGATCAAATCCAGCAGAATTTGCCATTCCCTTTTCAGGGATATATGCATGCTCTGTGATTTTTTTGAATATAATAGACATCTTGTCTTTTTACACAGAGCAAATGTTAAGAATAAACTCACTTCAATTAAATTTTGTTGTTGAAGATTGGTGTTGGTAGCCTACTGTCTTGAAGCTCGAGCAAACTCACACCTCAATAAAATTTGGCTGATGAAGTTTGGTGTTGGTAGCCTACTGTCTTGAAGCTCGAGCAAACTCACACCTCAATAAAATTTGGCTGATGAAGTTTGGTGTTGGTAGCCTACTGTCTTGAAGCTTGAGCAAACTCACACCTCAATAAAATTTGACTGATGAAGATTGGTGTTGGTAGCCTACTGTCTTGAAGCTCGAGCAAACTCACACCTCAATAAAATTTGGCTGATGAAGTTTGGTGTTGGTAGCCCACTTGAGATTGGAGCTGAACCTGCAAAATAATAAAATCAATATTAAGTAAATACAGGTGGGATGGTAAGGCAGAGATACATGAATTCCTAAGTGAGCAGGTTTATTCTCTACCCTTTGTTGAGCACACAGGTTATCTTGTCAAAACGATTCCTTACTAAGCTCAACTAAAACCTTTTCCAATTATAAAGTCTTCAAAATTACACTATCTTCAGAACAGCAGATGATAGAGAAATCAATCTTTACAAGTTAGATTATAGCAAAGGAAAAATGTATGAGCAAAACGAAAATAATATTACTAACCATCAATTGAATAAACATTTTTAAAAAATTACTAAACATCTAATAACCAACGTTACTTCCAACCTATTCTACCTAACAGTATATGAATCGTTTATTTATGAAAGGCCTCTTGTCACTTAAAGTCAATTTTTCAGCAGCTAAAAAAATGTCTCTTATATTTATCCATTGTTGATAATTCCAAGTATTATTTCAATCACATTCACATACATATATTCTGCTCACAAAATGTCAAATCAATTTCTCACATAATTATTAACAATATAAAATACTGACATGAGGTCTTTCATAAATTAATGTGTGATAAGAGCCCTTTCAAAAATAAAGCTCAACTTTTTATCACAACTGGAAGTGTTTTGTTGTTGGAATAATACACATATTTTGTTGAATAATCACTCATATAATTATAAAACATAATTTCAATAAAAGATTGGAAATATTTTTAGTTCATTGATATTTTAGTACCAGTACATTGGAAATCAAGACATTGCAACATTGTGAAATCATTACACTCCTTAATCAATAAAAGATTTTTCAATTTTCTGTATCAACCATCAAAAATACAAGATAAAGCAAATAGAACTGTGGAATAGTACAATCCAATAGAAATAATAAATAAAACAAATTGATACTGATAAACTATTTAATTTGAACTGATTAAAGTAATCTAGCAAAGTGTACAAAAGTTGAATCAAACTTCTTGCCTTTTGCCTTTTCTCATTGACCAATAAAATTTTGTATATTGTTATAGAATGGTCTGAATTCAACAGGGATGTATTGAAGTATTTTTTTTTAAATCATTCAATTTTTCTTCATTGATTAACCGCTTGTTATCATATGCCTGTTTGGAGGGCATTGATACAGCAGCTGATTGATTGTTCAATAAATAGAAATGTCTTTCATTGATCCCATTAATGAACTCAGATACTGCAATGCACCCTCTTTTGGAACTCTCACAAACAAACTCATAATATTTTGTGAGAGTAAAGTGCTCCCGTTTACCTTTTTTGCTCCCTGGCTTTCAACAGAAGCTGTACATTTTTTATAATGCAATGTTTTATAATGCAAATAATTATTAACAACAGTATTATACTTTATTAGACAGTAATAATGATTGTAAATAATGTAAGCAGCAGCTGAACATGAACATAACCTAGAACCTAGTCATGGCATGGTTACTATAGTGAGGTCCACGTTATAATGACAGTATTCATCAACTTTATTTTTGCTATCCTTGTCTATCATTTGACAAAGCCGGTGATACTATCTTTTTCTAGGTCCACAATGATGACAATTATGTCTTTGATGGTGTAGAAATATAATGAATTAATGCAGAGAATCAGTATTGCTATTAATTCTTCTATCTTTATTCACTCCCATTATAACATGGACCACACTATAGTCGCAACACTTCTACGCAAGCGCAACATAACAGCTGTTGCTTACTGAGCAGCGGTTTGGTTTTCTAGAGCCTCCTGTCAGTGACATGAGACCTTTCATAAATATTTATGCATTCTGAACGGCTGTGTTACTAAGCATACAGACATGAAACAAGAGACCTTTCAGTAAACGATGCAGCTTTGCATTGAGAATTGATTTTTGTTACTTCCAACCTATTCTACCTAACAGTATATATTGTACAAGGAAATTAGTAGAAAGATGTAGCAAAACTGTACTTATGAACTAGAATAGCAGGGTACTGCAGGGTACTGGATAGAATTAGATAAGCAATTCCAATGAAATCAAACAGTAATTTATATATAAGGGTAATACTAATAGGTGATCTTATCAAAACGATTCCTTACTAAGCTCAACTAAAACCTTTTCCAATTATAAAGTCTTCAAGATTACACTATCTTCCGAACAGCAGATAATAGAGAAATCTATCTTTACAAGTTAGATTATAGCAAAGGAAAAATGTATGAGCAAAACGAAAATAATATTACTATTCCCAAGTGAGCAGGTTTATTCTCAACCATTTGTTGAGCACACAGGTGATCTTGTCAAAACGATTCCTTACTAAGCTCAACTAAAACCTTTTCCAATTATAAAGTCTTCAAAATTACACTATCTTCGAAACAGCAGATAATAGAGAAATCTATCTTTACAAGTTAGATAATAGCAAAGGAAAAATGTATGAGCAAAACGAAAATGATATTACTATTCCCAAGTGAGCAGGTTTATTCTCTACCATTTGTTGAGCACACAAGTGATCTTATCAAAACGATTCCTTACTAAGCTCAACTAAAACCTTTTCCAATTATAAAGTCTTCAAAATTACACTATCTTCGGAACAGCAGGTAATAGAGAAATCTATCTTTACAAGTTAGATTATAGCAAAGGAAAAATGTATGAGCAAAACGAAAATAATATTACTAACCATCAATTGAATGAACATTTTAAAAAATTACTAAACATCTAATAACCAACGTTACTTCCAACCTATTCTACCTAACAGTATATATTATACAAGGAAATTACTAGAAAGATCTAGCAAAACTGTACTTATGAACTAGAATAGCAGGGTACTGCAGGGTGCTGGATAGAATTAGACAAGCAATTCCAATAAAATCAAACAGTAATTTATATATAAGGGTAATACTAATAGGTGATCTTATCAAAATGATTCCTTACTAAGCTCAACTAAAACCTTTTCCAATTATAAAGTCTTCAAGATTACACTATCTTCCGAACAGCAGATAATAGAGAAATCTATCTTTACAAGTTAGATTATAGCAAAGGAAAAATGTATGAGCAAAACGAAAATAATATTACTATTCCCAAGTGAGCAGGTTTATTCAGAAATTGCTGTTTTCAGACAGAGGAAATATAAAAAATAAACTTACTTTGATAGTAGCAGAGTAGGCAGTCTTGATGTTGAAGTCCTGGAAGGTGATAGTGGCTATATAGTAGATGTTATCTCATACTTACTTTTATACTAAAATTGGCTGGTGGAGATAAATGGGGGAAGCATCACATCTCTTTCTTATCCTTATTCTTTCTTACTCTATCAAATAATTATGTGAAACTTTCCATTATTAGCTTGGAAAAAGTGCATTGAAGATTGCATGATAAACTGCACTATGTCTTACTCAAGTGCTCGTTAAATAATAATGTTGTTCAGTGAAAAAGTGCATTCAAAGTTGCATAACAAACTGCACTATAATTATGATGCATCTTCTATTTGCACAACTTATGTAACAGCTCGTTAATGTTGAACAGCCGAATGATTACATGCTATTCTTGGCACATACTTACTTTCAAACGATGTAAGGTTCATTCTTGTTGATCATTCAAGTGAGTTGAACCATAGAGAAACAATAGCGTAAGTAGATATCCCATGGTATAGGGCGTTTATGTTGCAACTTTTACTGTTATCTCAAGCTGATTACTGTCGATTATTGTTGATTTTTACTGTTTTGACCGGGTAAGAGTGTATGAACGGCACAATATGAGAGACTACCAGCGTCATAAAGCTTTACGGGAAAGAACTAAATGGGCTATCGGCTTGAGATAACAGTAAAATTTGCAACATAAGCGCCCTATGCCATGGGATATCTACTTATGCTATCGTTTCTCTATGGTTGAACCTACTTTCAAAAAATGCAAGCTTCTTTCTATTTGCTGGTTCAAGTGAATTGATAGTTCAACCGATTTGATAGTACTCCTGAGTTGATCCATCAACTGAGTTGATCCAAGCTTCTTTCTATTTGTTGGTTCAAGTGAATTGATAGTTCAACCGATTTGATAGTACTCCTGAGTTGATGCATCAACTGAGTTGATCCAAGCTTCTTTCTATTTGTTGGTTCAAGTGAATTGATGTCCTAGAACCTACCTTGAAGTACTGGTGGAATGATAGTTCAACCGATTTGATAGTACTCCTGAGTTGATCCATCAAATGAGTTGATAGTACTTCTGAGTTGATCCATCAAATGAGTTGATAGTACTCCTGAGTTGATCCATCAAATGAGTTGATAGTACTCCTGAGTTGATCCATCAAATGAGTTGATAGTACTCCTGAGTTGATCCATCAACCGATTTGATAGTACTCCTGAGTTGATCCATCAAATGAGTTGATAGTACTCCTGAGTTGATCCATCAACCAATTTGATAGTACTCCTGAGTTGATCCATCAAATGAGTGATAGTACTCCTGAGTTGATCCATCAAATGAGTTGATAGTACTCCTGAGTTGATCCATCAAATGAGTTGATGGCGATCAACCATCCTTTTCTCACTACTCTTACCCACTTCCTCAATAAACTCAACTCCAACTACTCTGTCTCCTTCACCTGGAATATTTCTGAATCCTCCATCATTTTCCTAGGTGTCAATGTAATCCTTTCTAACTCCAATGCCTTATCCACCAGTACTTCCACACCAAATCCACCCACACTCAACAGTTCCTACACTTTGAGAGTTGTCATTCTTGCCACTTCAAAAATCCCTCTCATATTTCCTCTTAATCTGACTCCAAAAAAATTGCAGTAATCCCCACCACCCCAACCAGTACCACAAAAAACTAGACCAATCCCTCCTAAAATGTTGTTACAGAAACAATTCTCCTCCAAAACGGACATTTATCCATCCACAAAGAATTCCCAAATCCCTCAAACTCCAAACATCTGTACAACCTACTTTCTAGGAATCAAAAACCTCAAACCTATCCTTGAAGATCTATTCTGTGTCATCTCATCAAATCCCTCTAACAAACACTTTTTCCAGCAACCACTCACTATCATTTATGAGCAGCCTCCCAACCTCAAGAAAATTCTCCGTAAAAACCAATCTCTCTCCTCTGATGAAATCCCTATTCCACATGGTACCCTACCCTGCAAATGCCCTACCTGTAAAACCTGTCTTATCACTGATCCCTCCATCTCCTTTACCAGCCCTATCACCAACTACACCCATCGAATCCATCAGCCCAGTAGCCTAATTGAATATCCAAAAATTGCATCTACCTTCTTCTCTGCAACTTCTGTCTTGCCTTCTACAAGGTGCACCAGAGAAACTTGGTTATTTGAAAAAATTCCCGTGTGTTGAATTGGTCTTGTAGAGGGGCAGAAGAAGGCACATCTGGAAGGGGAAGTTCTAAAATTTATCCTCCCTCAAGTGAATAGCCATCATGCTCAGGTCTAGAGAGCAGTGGACCTTTGCAGTTAAGAGCTTCTTTTCGAATAGTTGATCGCCTTCCACACTCGATTTGAAATTCCTCCCCACAGACATGTTCCTGGCCATACTTTGATTCTATTGTGGGTTAACCCCACGGTAGTTAGAAGAAGATGGTAAGGGTCACGTGCATGTAGCTCGGAGCTCTGACATCATATCCACCAAAGCTACCTACTCTACTGACTACTTTAAGCCGGTATTTGTATGCACGCTGTTGTTAAACAGATTGAAATTCATTTGCTAATCGTTTTGAGATTTGAAATTTCGCCTCTCTATCATCAAAATGTCAGTTGGGATATTTCAAGTAATGATTCTTGTATATTGGACCTGGAAATATGGCACATTTGATAGAATAATTTGAAACCCATTATTAGGCTACTGCAGGCTATTGCTGTTATAGTATTAATATTCGGGCTAAATAATGTTAAATAATGAATACTGTATCAACATATCTGAATGATAATAAACAGTGTGTGTATTGGAGTCTCGTGAATAACTGCAATAATCATTAAAACTACAAACATTGTAAGTGTATATTGTGTGTATTGCACATCTATGATACAATGTTAAAAGTATTACACATCGAAGTAATTGAATACAGTGGAATTTCCTTACTACCTATCAATTCAGATGTTTTTTAAATTCTAGTGCCACAAACTATCACAAGAAATATTTGCCAGTTACAAAGAACAAATTATCATAATCATGCAAAAAATTGAAAATTCGTGCATTATAAGTGAATTGCTTGAAATTGAAATTACCTGTCTCATTGGAATATTTTTAGGATGTGATTTTCTTCATCTTCTTGCTCATCTTGCGTCTGTTATCCACTGCTTGATTGGATGCTGCTCTTCTCTTGTTCTTCTCATTTAACTCTTTCATCCTTATAAAAGAGCGCGTTGTCACAAAACATCCGATGGCAAAGTCGTCGATATTGACAAATTTTTCTTTTATAACGTTGATGAGGGTTGACATTAAGTTTGAACATTTTTGAAGTTTCTCTCCATGAAAGTTTCAAATTCTTCTTCGAATTGAATTCTTATTTTTAGCCACTCATCTGATGGATTAATTAAGCCACTAGATAGAAAAGGAAGCCAATCACAATTTTTCGAAGCATTTTGTCCAGATCATTCACCATAATTGAATGTTGTAGAAATACCTTTTTTAAAAACACGATAAACTATGTAGTAGCCTGATAGCACTTTCAGCAAGTCCAAATTTTCTACAATCTCTTCTTCCTGGCTCTGCTCACTTAGTTCCTCCATTACTCTGCCAAATACTGAGTGAAGTTCCTTATCATCCATGACATCCATACATGAATCTTCTTCAGAATGTGGCAGTATGACACAATCTACTTTTGTCAGTACATCAACACTAAGAGTCTCACATGGTTTGGAAGTGTAATTTCCAGTCTTTAATATTGCAGATGCACTTTTAGAAAATATAAGAGATTTCATTCTCTGACTCACTGTTGGGTGAAGGGTGGTTGTAGAATCTGTCTATACCTCTAATCTGAGAGACAAAAGATTCTAAAACGTCCTGATTGCATCGAGATGTTAACAAATATTGGTACCCTTCAAGCTGCATTTCGTTGAACAATTGGGAGACCACAGTATTTTCATCACTAAAGCTGACAAAAGCTTAGCTGTAGTCTTACTGAACACCACAGATTATATCAGTGAAGCCAACCAGCAACTCACCAACCCTGAACAGTATCAACTCCTGCCTTATGACCCTACTCCACAAATTTAAAAGAAAGTCTTCACATTTCTGATGCAATACGGTCTATCTGGAGGCCGTATCTTCATCCTCCTTCCTAGTAAACCTTGCCAAACTGGTGCTCACAAGCAATGCCTTCAGGTTTGAAGATGAATATTATCTTCAAACCCAGGGTACAGCGATGGGCACCAGGATGACACCATCCTATGCAAACCAATTCATGGGCCTGCTTGAACAAGATTTCCTTTCCAAACAAACCCTATCCCCCCTGATATGGCTCCATTTCATTGACGACACATTCCTCATATGGCCTCATGGACATGATACCCTCTCCCACTTCCTCAATCAACTCAACTCCAACTACTCTGTCTCCTTCACCTGGAATATTTCTGAATCCTCCATCAACTTCCTAGATGTCAATGTGATTGATATCCAATTCCTTTCCGACTCCAATACCTTATCCACCAATACTTTCACCAAGTCCACCCACACTCAACAGTTCCTACACTTTGAAAGTTGCCATCCCTACCACATCAAAAAATCCCTCCCATGTTCCCTCTCAATCCGAGGCCAAAAAATCTACAGTGATCCCCACCACCTCGACCAGTACCTCAAAAAACTCCACCAATCCCTCCTGAAATGTAACTATCATGAAAGGCTGTTACAGGAACAAATCTCCTCCAAAACTGGCACTAATCCAACCACAAAAAATTCCCAAATCCCACAAACTCCAAAGCTCTTTACCACCTACTTCCCTGGAATTGAAAACCTCAAACCTATCCTCAAAGATCTGTTCCATGTCGTCTCCTCCAATCCCTCTACCAAACACCTTTTTCAGCAACCACCCACCCTTATTTATAAGCAGCCTCCCAACCTCAAGAAAATTCTCAGTAAGAACAAATCACTCACCTCTGATGAAATCCCAACTTCACCTGGTACCCTACTTTGCAAACGCCCCCGCTGTAAAACCTGTCCTATCACTGATTCTTCCATCTCCTTTACCACTCCTATCACTGACTACACCCACCAAATCCATCAATCCAGTAATTGCATCTCCAAAGATTGCATCTACCTCCTTTCCTGCAACTCCTGTCCTGCCTTCTACATAGGTGAAACCACCACTGCCCTAAACCTCCGGATCAACAATCACAGGGCTTCCTTTAAAAATAATACTTCCCTACCCATCCCTACCCATGGCTCTGAGCACAACAAGAACTTTGAACAATGCTTCAAAGTCAAAGTCCTTAACACCCTCCCTCCCACAGCCCCCTCCATAGATGTCAAGACGAAAGAATTGGCTTTTATTTGGGTGCTTGGAGCTGCTTCCAGTCCTGGTCTCAACAGACAGCAATAGTACCATAGCTATCAACTCTACACCAACTGTTTAACTAAATTGAAATGAATTCCATCATATCATGATACATTTCAAAGCTATCAAATATTTATCAAATGATGAAATAAATTTCATCATATCATAATAAATTTCAGAGCTATCAAATATATATATATTAAATGTTTAATCAAAATGATAAATGAATTTCATTCAAGTTCAATTCGACAGGTGATTTGCCACAGAATGCCATTGTTTTGGTTTTGGTTTTTGAGATAAACAAATTATACTTCTTTGTAATGTTATTCAGAGCATACATTGCCTTCTGCAAGTTGTCTTCAGAGTTCTGTAAAATAACAAGGTCAGAGATAACAAGGAGGTTGAGATGTTGCTTATAAATCAGGGTTGGTGATTGCTGGAAAAGGTGTTTGGTAGAGGGATTGGAGGAGACGACATGGAACAGATCTTTAAGGACAGGCTTCAGGTTTTCAATTCCAGGGGAGTAGGTGGTACAGAGCTTTGCGATTTGGGAATTTTTTGTGGTTGGATTAGTGCCACTTTTGGAGTAGATTTGTTTCTGTAACAACCTTTCAGGATAGTTACATTTCAGTAGGGGTTGGTGGAGTTTTTTGAGGTTATATATATATATATATATTATATATATATATATATATATATATATATATATATATAATATATATATATATAATGTATACAGAAATTGCTCACTTAATATAAAAGGATATTTTCGCCACACTTGGATGTAATGAGCTGGTTTTTGTGTGTCATATGGGAGCCGAAAGTGATCGTCTTCTGACCAGGGCCCTGCTTCATAAAAGTTATAAGTCACGTAATACAGGAGAATCACCATTCCAATTACATTCTCAATATAGCTGATAAAATCAGTTGTTCCTGTATTACAGGACTTCTAAGTTTTTATGAAACAGGGGCCTGGTTGGTAAAATGTTTATGGCCCTAGGGCTGTAAAATAACCTTGAATGTCTGCTGATTCATTCTGATTCTGATCTGTTGATTTCGATGTGAACGTTTTTACAGAATAGTTCATGAAAAGGAATGAGTTTATGCTTCTAGAATTGAATAAAGTATTCTGCAATAAGATACTATCATCTTATTCGGATGAATGAAATACAAATAAGATATTATAGACTATTCAAATTTGATTATCATAGAGCTATTATCATTTGTTTTATAATAGAGCTTCTAACCTTCAACCTCATAGGACTGCATTTACCACTAAACCTGGTGGATAATTATGGAACTACTTGGACAATAATTGGTGGAACTTGTTTAAAATAAAAGTTGAAGACACGGCTGCAAAAACATTTTCCTCCACCTCCTGTCTAAAGTGCTTACTTTTCCCCCTGGAACATAATACTGAAGTGTCACTTTTTTGCTCTTGGGAGGAAAACAGGAAAACTCCTCAAAGCGTAAAGTAACTCCATTTAAATAACATGGGAAGCATCTCTATTTTAAAAACGTACATTTGAAATAGGTTAGAAGGTCTAAGATCAGATGAGGAAGCATATAGAGTAGTCATTGAACCAACTAAATTCAAAACCTCAACCAGACATTTGATCAATATATGAAATTTATGTTTGTAAAATTATGTTTGTCACTTCTGAGATGGTAACCTCATCATAGCTGTAGTTGTGGCGGCCATTGTTGTTACAACTTCTGCTGACCGATAGCGTACAGAGCTGTCAGCAGAGAACTGTGATTACAAGCCAGCTGTTTCTGTTCACTTTTCAGATTATGTTGTAACACATTGTTTGGTCACGTACGTTTTTCAAAATTATTTTATTTGCAGTTTTTATAAAAATGTAGGTGGAGGAAAAGTGTTGTGTATATCACGAGTGAAAAATGCTTCTCCTCCCTCAGGAAAATTGTTGCCCTTGGCTTCGCCTCAGGCTTCAAACTTTTCCCTCAGGGAGAAAAAACAGTACTTTTTAGATATACAAATAACTATCATGACACCTAGACAGAGCTACAAAAAAATTATGACAAATTTTCAAATTCACAAAAACAAAATGGCGATCGTTTGAAATTTTATTTCTCAAATAACCAACGAACTGTTGAAGTCACAAAAACTTACAAGAATAACGATTTTTAGTGAATTCAATTACAAATCAATTGGCACCTCATTTTTCCAAGATTGAAGAAATTAATAGTGAGATATGGCAGCATTAATGGTAAGTGACCACTGGTGGTTTGTTGCAGTGCACACTAAAGCCGCGTTCACATCAAAGTAATTTAACAAAATGTTAATAACTTGATCCTTATAGATTCTATTAGATTGAACTCAACTTATCATACAGATGATAAAAATACGTGCTTGTCAAGTTCCATTTAATCTAATAAAATCTATAAGGAATAATTTAGATACATTTTGTTAATAACTTTGGTGTAAACGCGGCTTAAGTCATGCTGCTAAAATCTGCTTCAATGCAACACTATTCATCTGCTTTGTATGTTAGTTGTAAGCGATTTTAGATTATTTCAATCAGTAATAAAATGTCTCATTAACCTCTCGATCTTCATATCTAGCAGTTTCATATTATTATTTTTATTTTCCAGGGAAGACCCATTGATTATGCATTGAATTATTTGGCCACACATAGACCTGTCACTTTTCATAAGCATAAGATGATCAACCCATTGGCTGTGTATAATGAGTGGTTTTCATCAAGTGATAATAATACACAGCTTTAATTAATCCTTATTGTGAATCTTATATTTCATGAAATAAAATTATTGAGCTAACATACTGTATGAAAAAATTCTCATTAAAATAACAACTTTTCCATGTATGAGTACTGAATATACTTGGAGTACTGTTGAAATATTTAAGTATGTATTAGCCCACACCATCCTCACAAGAATTCCCAGGGTTGCACTTGGCCTGCTAAGCTCAGTTGGCATCTGGGGAGGGCCAGAGTTTAAGATACTGCTTGTGATGGGTAGTGTCTGCTGGCCGCTGTAAGATTATAATTTTGAATAGCTAGCAAAATCACTAAATGAAAAGATTTCATAGGTCTCAAGCAAACAGCTGTATTGCTATCGCTGGGTGCGATATCAACAAACTCGAGATTAGATAATAGCGGGTATCCAGGCTACAGTTTTGAACAAATGGAAAGGAGAATATTATTGCTATTTATTAAATAATATAAAATAATAAATTTTTGAGGTTGGGTTCTATGATACTTACTGGTCGGCAACCTGAATAATCAGTCAAGCTGTATAAATTAAGAATTATCCAGACACCTGTGGCAAATTCAGTTGCATACAAATAGCATTCGCTTAAAATATGATCAGAGGATCGGTAACAAGCATGGCATGTTAATGTAAAAGAAAAAACATTTAAAAAAATACAAAGATATTTATTATGTCATACAAGCATGGACAAAATGTGTAAAATAAATAAAAATATCAAGGAAATGTGGTATATCCTTCTTGGCACATGAATACATTTGTAATTTTAGAATAAGCCAATCAAAGTACAGTAACTGACTGGCAGTAAATGCGAGTTAATTCAAAAATATACATTATTTATTATATAAATGATAAGGATTTGTAAACTATACAATACCCAGTTCATGTAACAGATATAAAATGAATAATTAAAATATATAATATTTTATCTTTATGCAATAACCTAGCAGATTAGCACGGACTATTTCGAATCATGTTATTGCGTAGTAGTGAGGCTAGGACCAGCTCCAATTAGAATTGAATATTTAGATGATATTCAAATTTGAAAATATGGAAGTATGGTCGTGGAAAGAATAGGGGTAGATCAAAGCCCACTTGCTTGTCAGAGGTCACCGGGAACAGCCACCAATTTATAGAGCACAAAATCCCTTTTTAAATATTTGTACATTTAAAAAAAATCTAAGTTTGAATTTAAAAATTGATTTCATAAGACTCAGTGAGGTCGTATTGAGACGTGAGTCGCCTAATTTGAATATCCCCATTGGAGAAGACGACATCAGCCCACCAGAAAGGCCTAGGACATTGAAAGAATTTGGATCACCATCATACTTTGTGGAAATCGACACGTGAGTTAATTGAAAAGTTATCAAGGGGGCCCTCAGTGCTTTGAATAAATCACGATTTAATAAAGCTAGCTGGACAACAGGTTATTTAAATATTGGAATTAATATCCAACTTGCACAAGTCATCAAACGTAAAGGGAATTTTATTGAGAACAATCTATAAGATTTACATGTTTAAATATACACAGAGGGAAAATATATTAATATATGATTTATTATAATTTTATGCTCACTCATTATATCTTTCTATCAGTAAATTATAAAGATTTTGATGAAGCTTATGTTCATAAGATAAATTGATTTATCTGATTTCCACCAGAGGCTGAACCCTAGCCTTGAGATAGTTTATAATCTATATTTGATTATTTATTTTAATTTGGAAAGAGGATACATAAAGTTATATTCGACAAGCGATAGCAAATTGATAATTGAGCTATACAAGTTGAAAGCATATATTTGCTGATTAAAGAAGCACATGGTAATATTTCATGCTGAAATGTATAGTCAATCGTTAGTGAGCTATCTGTGATATTTTTCGATATATAAATTTATTCTTTTATTATTTTTTATACTTGTTGCTCTAGTATATTTTATTTGTTCATTGATATTTTATGTAATTATATTGTATTTATATTTTAATGGTGTACCTTTATTTATTATCCTATCTCCATGCATGACCAATCTTGCTATAGTCTGTTTTGTTACCAGTATTGAAATATTATTAACATCACCAGCCAACTATATTCTTCACCAAATAAGTTGGATAAATCAGCGATATACAGCATTGATTATCAAATCTTTCGAAATAAGACATTCCCGAGATTTATATTAATTATCCAGTACCGACACATCTGATTTGAAGAATCTCAAAGGTCATAGTATTAAGTTGCAGCAACATAAATTAATAGAATTTATAAGGTATTCTGATCAAGTATCGCCTTTGATTCCACTCAAGTGTCATTTTTCATTGCTGACCACTTTGGTGAATGGTGGCAGGTGGCATTGGTGGCGGTACCGCATCGTCTAGTATGATAATCAGAGCCCTTATATCTATCTATCTCTACTGCATCTATATTTGTGGAGTACAACAAATCAGTCACAAGAACTGTGAACTGTTAAAGCAGCTGACGTTTGCAGCCAGCAAAAGCAGAGAGCTCCTGGGAGAGCTGGTAAGAAATTGGTACTATTATTTTTCCAGGAATCACAAAAAGTGTTACACATCTTCCAAATCTTTGCTCTACCAACTGCGGCCAAGCAGGGCACACATTATAGAAAAAATAATGTTACACCGCACAACTTATACTCCTGTGGCTTATTTATTTCATGTTTATGTTCAAATTAAGTTTTTAATGGTGTTTTTGTTTTGAAAAAATTGTATTCTATTATGACAAATAAAGAATTTGAATTTGATGTAATAAGACTTATTACTTAGTGTGAGCGCTGTTATCAGGTCTGGCTGCCGTCAATACGCCAATCCAATCAACCCATCAGAGAACATTCTGTGTTGTCGTGTTGGCAAAAAATCAGTGTGTTGAAATTAACAATATAAACTATCAAAATGTTGATTTCCTTCAAACTTAATTTCTCACTTTTCATGATTTTAGAAATCAATATCTTTTCAATAATATTTGTTGCAATTTTAATCATTAGATTAAAAAAGAAAAATGTAAAAAAAATATGTTTTCTATCAATAACTCCAAACTCCAAACTAGAATCATGGTCTCAGTCATGACTTACTTTACTTTAGATCTATCTAATAGTAGGCTGTGTCTCAGCTTATGGAAAGACAAATTTAGTAGGCAACTGTCTACTAACGTTGATAGAAATATACATTTACAAGATGTTCGATGTTTTTGAACAGGTAAGTATTATAGTCCACTAGACAGCTGATTTATGATGAATTATTCCAAAGTCTGAGTTTCACGGCAATATTGGCGTTCAAAGGAGACTCCTTCTCTTTTTGTATTATCCTTGAAATGCAAAATTACAAAAATTATGTATATGTCGATGCAAAATTCAATAAGGAACATACTAGGCCTACCTGTCAAATTGTCAAATTTCATGGAAATCTATTGCTGCGGTTCTCTGTAAATGTGGAACATAAAAGAGTAGTATAGAAATGAAGAGTCTGGGACAACATGCCCCAGACTTCTCCACCTCACCTAACCTAACCCAACAAACCTAACCCAACCTAACCTAACCTCAAGGTCAAGGTCAAAGTCAAGGTCAAAGTCAAGGTCAAGGTCAAATTATCAAAAACTTGAAAAAAAATTTAGAAAAAAGACTTAGAAAAAAATTTTGAAAAAAAACTTAGAAGAAAAACTTAGGAAAAAAAATCAAAAAAAAATTGGAAAAAAACTTGGAGAAGAAAAATTACTAATGAAAAATCAAAAATGAATAAAAATAAATCAGATGGTCTCACACCCACTCTGGAGTATACATATAGTGTTCACAATAGTGGGAGTACCATCAGTGTCCAGTCAAGAGCTATAGAAGACACATCTCCCCCTGTTCAGTTCTAGAACTCAGCATTTCAGCACATTGCAGCACAGCCACACACTTCTCTTTGTGAAAAAGTATCCTAGGACACACCGCCGCCATTTTGATCTTCAATTGTATAGAAAAGGTTAGTACACAAATGTTTTTTATTAAATGTTTTGAAAAGAGATGAAGAAATTTGTCTTATTCTACTCATAAAAAATGGATATTTATATAATTAATTTAGTCTTCATACCTGTTGAGCTCTATAAACAAAATGTCAGCAGATTCATATGATTATTTCAAGTATGTGACCTCATAATGTAATGCATAATATATTTTGTGAATAAGTATGTTTCTGCCTGTGGAGCTCTATGAACAAAAAGTCAACAGATCGATATGATTGTAGACAATGAACTGTGATCATGTTAGGTCTGCAGAAGTTACTTGTAACTTCTTCCAACCTAACCTTACAATGATTTCAAGTATGTCACCTCATAATGTAATACTTAATATTTATTTTGTGAATAAGTATGTTTCTGCCTGTGGAGCTCTATGAACAATAAGTCAACAGATCAATATGATTGTAGAAAATGGACTGTGATTAGGTTAGGTCTGCAGAAGTTACTAGTAACTTCTTCCAACCTAACCTTTCAATGATTTCAAGTATGTCACCTCATAATGTAATGCATAATATATTTTGTGAATAAGTATGTTTCTGCTTGTGGAGCTCTATGAACAATATGTCGACAATTGTAGACAATGAACTGTGGTTAGGTTAGGTCTGCAGAAGTTACTAGTAACTTCCTCCGACCTAACCTCACCTTAAAATATTGATTTCAGAAGCATATATATAGTAATTGTGTGCTAAACATATAGATTGAGTGCAAGACATGTCATTCAAGATGACTGTGTCACTCTAGATGATCGCCACCTACATTGCATCCTATTATTAATCTGCTTGTACATATGTTACAGATGAATAAAGCTACTAGATGCCAGCAGACCAGCAGCTCGTCAGGAGAGTTCTGCACATTGAGGAGGCCTTCAACAACAACCTTTGGACACTCTTCTAACCCAACCCATCAAAGGACTTCCACTCTCTGCTGAACAGCCTGCAGACAAAGATCGTTGATGTTATAGGTCGGGAGTTTCAGACACATGGACCAATCAAGGTCAACCTAGTGTTGGAGGCTACATACCAACGCAGCCACCTTGATGAGAAGAACATTGAGCAGGAGGAGTTTCAAAATGTAGCCTTCAAGACATCGAACTATTCCATATTCAACATCAATGATCTTGCTGGGATTATCAGGGAGGCATGCAAGAAGCTGTTGGAAGAAGAGGTCAAGTTCGAGGGCAACTCTAGTGGATGGAGTCTTCTCATCATCGATGGTCTCCTCATATGCATCAGCAAGCACAAACCACTTCGAGGATCTTCCTACATTGAACTGCCAGCCAGAAAATCATCAAGAAAAGCTATCATCAACCCGCAGAATAGTGATCAACAATGTGGGCAATCCTTGCCAAACATGTGAAAGGAGCACATCCTGAACAAATCAATGATAGATATCATCTATGTAATGATAATAATGTAGCCTATACCACGCAGCCGCTCTCCTTGTTGGTTAAGGTTCACTTCCATACTGAAAAAACATGCCTGTGCAAACGAGAAAAATGAAGTGAATAGTAAAGGTAAATTGAATAAAAGTATTGAAAACGTAAATGTTAGCTTAATTCTTGAGACTAGAATCTGTTGAAAATATTTTTCACAAAAAGTGATCTGTGTAAGCATGAGGATTTAGCCTGTAGCAAAAAAGTAGCCTACACATAAGTGCTGATAATTCGGTAAGTGAAAAAAATATTTTCCGAAGCATGCATGATTCACCTCAGGATAAGAGGCCAGCCAAACAAGTTGAACTGTAGCATACAGCAGTGCTGTTAAAACAGTAAATTCAAATAAACCACAAAAATCAATGAAAGTACCAACATTCTTGAAAATAAAAAGTCAAGATCAATAAGCACAGCAAATCAAAAAGTGAATAGGACCAAGACTAAATTAACTGATCAACCACAAAGTAGACGATTCTTCTACTTTTCTTTTCTGTGTGTGATAGCAGAGCAGAGCAAGCCGATGTACAAGTAATTGGCTAATTGCCAATAATTATTGTTGTGACTTGTTTTCATTTTATTGGATGTGGATGTGGAATGACAATAGCGGAGCAAGGGGGAGGAAGTGACAAAGTACTACAACTGGTGGAGGGGATTTGTGAATCAGCGGGGAAGGCCAAGGTCTATAAATACAGGTCATGACACTCCTGTGTCTTATGGAGCGGCCATTATGTGGGGTCTTTATGGCGGTACATTTGAAATATTCCAATCTGCTCATAACAAAATCATGCATTATGCTTTTTGAAAACAATAATCTGGTTCAGATAATATGTAAATTCAGGTTTTCGATTTTTTAATAATGGAATTTCAATAATAAATGGTTCAATAATTCATTTTCCAATTATAAAAAATTGTTCTCATTCTTGTAACTTGTTATGATTCATGAGGCATTGGGACAAATAAAAGGCAAACCTCAAAAAGAGTTTGAAGTTCCCAATCTAAAGATCAACAATTCAGTTCCTAGTTGGAATCTGAATGTTATTACTCTGTATGAAGAATTCATTCAACTATAAAAAGCCAAGCAATAATCCTTGAACAATATAACAAAATAACACATCATGTTGTTCAATCTATAATTATAACAGCTGATGAATTTGAAAATTGGTGAGTAGATTGGAATATTTCAAATGTACCACCATAAAGACCCCACATAATGTTGATTCTGCAATGCATCAAGGGACTGTGTCATGACCTGTATTTTAATAGACCTTGGGGAAGGCCTGTCAATGGTGCTGATCTCTCATGACGAATTGAAGAACTAACTTTAAGTCACCCACTTCACCCCCTCCACACCCACACCACAATACTGGTCTCCCATTTAGTGCAACATTAAGGTGCTTACAGATATATGCACCTCGACCACGCTCCACACACGCTCCGATCATGAACGTTACTCAAGGGTTCGCTAGAGGTTCAAAATATGTTCAAAGGATATTCATGCTCTTGTCATATTGTTGACTTCACTACAACCTAACATCTAAAATGTGAAACGTTCAATCCAGCTGATCCAGTGACAAAACTAAATAAAATATTCTGACCATGTTTATTATAATGAATTGATATTTAATAAATGGAGAATTATTATGATTATTGCATTTATTAAATGTTTTATCATGGAAGGTAATGTTTGTCGATGTTTCAAAAGGTGAATGGCTTTGTTGGGAGTTTGGCTTCTTTCTTCCAAATGCTAATATGCTGATACCTATTATTAAAAATGCATTTATGACTTTATATAATTATTATTAAATTTTGATAATTTAATAATCGATTCGATTAATTCCAATTCATTATCAATTGATAATCTCACTTGCTAACAAAGAGATTGTAACTATTAACCAACAAAAATGTTGACCAGGAATGCGCTACTATTGGTTAGTTCGACCTAGGAACTTGCCAAGCTCGAGCTTTGTTACACACTCTGTTCCATGGTTTGCTTTAGATAATCTAAAGTCAGAAATCTCTATCTTATCCTAGATAGAAATATCTATCTATCTAATCTAAGAAATCTCTATCCACATCACTCTATGGGATAAGAAGAATAAGGAGAATAGCAGATAAAAGCACTGCAATGATGGCCTATTATTCATTACTCGTGCTTCGCACTGCAGGTCTTATTTCAGGAGGGACAGAATCTCTACAGTAGTATTCCTCTATATCTACAAGACAATTCTATAAATAAAAAAGTATGTAACGTTTAGGCCATGTAGACACAATATAAATGAACATAATACAAGATGGAAAAACGATTTCGACCTCCCATACAGTATACTGCTGAACACACAGAGACAGCCACATATACAGGGTTTCCACTTTCATAATTGCCTGCCACAGGATATAAAAAGTATAAAAGAGCCTAAATCATTCAAGCAAGCTCTAAAAAAATACCTTCTAGACAATCCACTCTATTCACTGATGGAATTTCCAGTGAAGAGTGTGATTCACAAGTACCGTAGCGACTTTCATTGACTTTCATTCGCTTCCTTGACGTGCCCCTCATCTTTGTGATGTAGGTGGTGGAATAAAAATGAAATAAAATGAGATATCTATAGTAGGCTATGTCTGTTCGCGTTCCACTCTCGCTCCACCTGCGATCATCAATCGTAGTATACGCTACGCTACTACTCTACGCTGTGCTCCTATACGCTACCCAGTGTGTACAACCACCGATCAATGCATGACTTTGATTCAAAACATAAGCTAATCTACGCTACGCTACCCTGTCTGTGAGTTTCGACACTAACGTTCGATTGCGGAGCAGAGCGTAAGTCTGTAAGTACCTTTAGATGCGTCCTCTCTACTATCTGGGGTCGCAGAGAACCGCCTCAACCCAAAAATTGAGCTATTCCGTCAAACTGGGACGACGACAAACTAGGTCTTTTTTCGATCCAGCATGTCGCTTCACGCACACGACAAGCTTCGTTTACTCGCGGAAAAAAGTGATAAGAGTGTAAACTCTATTGTGTAACTCTCGTAAATTGTAAATTAATGAATGAATAACGTTGAATAACATACAGAACATTGAACGAACTTAACCTCAATTCATAACCAAACACAACTCCAACCTATAAAAATAACAAAGAATGAGCACAAACTTGATTGGAAATAGTACCCACATTATAAGTACTAACTCTTAAACAGAAGAAGAATCACAGTATTTTGAATTTGATTTAAAACTGAAGGTATGATTCCTTGCACATGTCTCGAGGCTACAACAACACTCCACGTGACTCCACATGCACAGTTCACATTTTTTAATATGTGTAATACATGAGCATTTGCTCCAGAGTTCAGGAGTATAAGGTAAAGCTTATTCATATAAAAATGAACAAATGCTTATGCTTCTACCCTAATGCTCATCAGCAAAACCTTATGCTCCATGCTCATGCTCAAGAGCATATGCTCTGGTTTTATTCATATGACCCATTATGTTTTTATAAATTTGATTCCTTGAATATGATGGAATTCCCCAATTTAAGAATATCACTAAAACTAATGATAACTCCTATAATAAACACTTCCAATAGGCCTATTTACTTTTCAGCCTTTTTAATTGTTACTACAAACTAAAGTCTGAGATATATTACTTTCAACATGAAGAGGAGAAACTCATTTCTCCCTCCACAGTTTGTAGCGTAGACACAGACAGACATCCTGCACACAATTGGATGTGCTGTGTCATTTTGCTTCATGCTCTTGTGATGAAAACAATATTATACCTGCTGGCCAGTATATGACTTGGAACATTGCCAGCAATAGCTGGAAGGGGAGTGTTGGTGGTCGTGTTGCAAAGCTCTCTCACACAGACACAAAAGAAGGAGAATGCTGCTAGGTAGTGGGAGCGATTAGTGGAGGATAGAGCATCGGACCTCTCCGTCTTCGAGAAAGAGCCGTGTTAAAAGTAATTTCTCTCCCACTTTAAGAGGATTACAGGTTCAGAACTGCCAAAAAATGATAGATGTAAAATATGGATAGACCCAGTTTGTCTTCCACTGTTCCACTTTGGTAGCGTCCGTAAAAACTGACCATTTTCTTGGTGACTGGCAAAGACGTTAAAGAGGTATTTTTATCTTTAAGGTCTTTGGTGACTGGCGGTTTTCAAGGCAGGCGGAGTTTCAGCGACTCCTCTATCTTCTCTGTGATAATAGCACAGTATACATACAGTATGAAAACTTGGCTAGTACCCTGGCGCAAAAATCCGCCATCTTGTTAGGAAGCGCCGCATTGTAATGGTATTGATGGGAGGTTCGGATCACTTTAATGATCCGGATTAATTGATCTTGTTCACTGCCACGAGCCAATCAGAAGGCCAGGATTGGAACTCCTAAGGTCATGTGACGTGTCTATTATTTGCGCCATGTAAAAAGCATTGGTTGGAAAGGCGTTTGATTCTTAGACCAGTTATAGAATAGACACGCTGGGAAGTCTAGCCTCTGAAGCCAACATCTACTGCCAAATCCACCCATCTTTACGTCACAACCAAGCTAACAACAATGCATTGTTCAACAAAAATGTGAGTTAAACACCGCAAACACTTACACAACAAACTCAAAAAAGTTTTCTGTAATTTCTTTATGATGCGTGACGGCACTGTTGTGACGTCAAGATGGGTGGATTTGGCAGTAAATTTTGGCTTCATCGACTTTCAGTATGAATAACAATGAGCCGTGTCTATTCTACAACTAGTCCAAGGTTTGATTGACAGTTTCCAGGGTTACAAACTGACCAACCAGGAAACTGACCGACCTGCAAAGTGACCGTCCTGAAAACTGACCGTCCAACAAACTGACCGTCTTGCAAAGTGACCGTCTTGCAAACTGACCGTCCTTATGAGGTCATAAGCACCCCGACAGGGGGAACATCAACTGTTCAATGGGAGAGCCGATCGACTGTAAACAGAGATGGCCTTGAAGTTCCTAGCGTTCCACAATTCCACTTTGAATACTTTGAAGTAATGCGCATGCTCTGGATCGACCAATAGAATTTACACGCGCGACTAGCCATTACATTTCAAAATTTATTGCTAATACTTTGAAGTAATGTGCGTGCGCTGGATCGACGCTGGAGAAGCCAAAGCCTAGGTTTCTCTGAACCACGCAGCGTTACTGCGGGATGCGCGATGACGTAATCATGCAAAAGTTTGCTGCAGCTATTGCTAGGGAAGTGTTTTCTCTGACTTCACGCGCGCAATTCTCTGTAATCCCCTCTGCGTCGCGCACTCAAGAATTTTACTAGTAATTCAATTGTTCCAAAAAATAAAAATGCTTTAGTTACCTGAATATGCCTACTAATTATTAGATAGCAAACAATAATTTCGGCTCTAATTTGCATACAAAACTTCAACACCATAGTAAAGGTTTCAACTTGATTCAAATCAAATCATTTATCTGCCATACAACAAATACATATTCAAAACGAATAAAAGAAAATACATAATTTTATAAACAAAAGTATAAAATAATAAAATAAAAAGTAAGCATAAATAATACCAAAATCATAATTAGATACTTTTCATTAACTGTTTTGTTCAATTTTTCATAATTTTTACTTCAGTTCTTGAACTTGAATTTTTTCTAGGGGAGAGGAATAAAACCATTTTTCCAAATATTCAGGGATGTATCTCCCCTGTTAACGGTGGAAATTAGGCTACCCCCGTTTATCATAACCGGGAAATTTTAAGGGTAGAAGAAGTTGCTGGTGCATTGTTTAAGGATATGAACTACTATGGGTGGCCATACTTGTCTTCTCAACCACATGCTTGAAACTCAATAAACTATGATCAACTCTGAAAAAATATAAGCTACATTGAATTTTTCAAAATAATAGATGGTGAAAAATAACAAAATTGACTCACCTTAAAGTGCTATCTTTTTATTTTCATGCTATCTCAGTCCATATACACTAGACCATTCACTGTCTAGCTTATAGTTTCATAATTATCATTGTGCTATTCTCTCATCTCCTAGATATTTGTTCGACTCATACAATATAAAGAAAGCTAACTAAGTAGTTGCTGAATTGGCCACGAAATAAATGTAGGTCTCATTTCGCTGGGGGGGGATACATCCTCAAATCCCCCCTGGATACGCCACTGACACAACAGCACAGGACAGAATTTACTCTGATGGACAGTATTAGAGGAGGCTGTGGTTTATAACTGCGCGAGGTCTACTATTCACAGAACAGTACCTCATAAAACAAATATATTGAAAGCCTAAAATATTCCCTAAACTTGGTATCTTATCCAACAGATGCCTGGTAATCACAATTCTAGAAAACCCTTCTTATCCCCAGTCAATAAAAAGTTCAATGGGTTTTCATTTACAAAATTCATTAATAGATCATTAGCTACAGCAACATGTTGGACATCTATGTTGCCTATGACTGAAAATATAATCGCGCGCTGCGAGGTTGCTGTCAGAGAAAACACCCGCTTTTTTTATCACGCACGCGTGATTTTCGCGTATCACGGTTGACGGATAACGCTGCGTGGTTCAGAGAAACCTAAGCTTAAAACTGCTAATACTTTGAAGTAATGCACATGCGCTGGATCGATCAATCGAATTTACAAAAATTGCTAATATTCTCAAGCATGAGCAACGATCAACAAGAACTTATTATGTTATGTTATTATATGTGTAGACTTGGTTAGACCGAAGTATAATACTAGTAGTTCTGTGAACAGTAACCTCGCGCAGTTTTATAAACCGCAGCCTCCTCATATACTGTCCATCAGAGTAAATTCTATCCTGTCGTGTCGTGTCGGCAAGATATCGGTGTGAAAACGGCTAATGGCTGTTCGGGTTGGTGTATCAAAAATGCTAACATCAAAAGCTAATCTCCTTCAAGACATACTGGCAACAGGACAGCCCGAGTTCAAAGCAGAGAAAATTTGAGAGCCAATACTATGGTATTTTAGTTATTAATTGCATGCGTTATTGCACGCAATCAATAGTTCATTTAATAGTGCATAAAAATTGCATTCAATGAGTCACGCAATCAATAGTCTACACAGTTGCTGATTTCTTTCCCAAGTTACATTGAGATATGCGTCATGGCATGCAATTTATTATAATCCACTCGACAGCTGATTTATGATGAATAATTCTATAGTCTGATTTTTACTCTAATATATTGGCGTACGAGGGAGGCGCCTTTTTCCTTTTATATTATCCTTGAAATTTCCAAAAACTTGTATATAGACTACGTCGACGCGCAATTTGAAAAGGAACATCTGTCAAATTGCATGAAAATCTATTACCGCGTTTCGCCGTAAATGCGCAACATATAAACATTTAAACATAAAGAGAAATGCCAAACCGCCGACTTGAATCTTAGACCTCACTTCGCTCGGTCAATTAATAGACCTGCAGTTTTACTTATGCTAGGATCGAAATTTCAGGTGGGTTCCCAACCACGGAGACGTGATTATGCAGCTCATAATTTTCTGTTAGCTGAGCTGGCCTATGAGATCCTGCGTTTATTCATTTATTCAACGATGATTTAATCGATGATATTAATCGAACAACAGCTGTTTCTCTTCAAGTTACATTGATATATTAAATTGATTGCGTCATTGCATGCAATTTATAATCCTCTCGACAGCTGATCTATGATGAATAATATTCTAGTCTGATTTTTACTCTAATATTGGCATATGAAGGAAGCGCCTTTTCCTTTTATATTATCCTTGAAATGCAAAATTTCCAAAAGCCTTGTATATACGTCGACCCGCAATTTAAAAAGGAACATACCTGTCAAATTTCATGAAAATCTATTACCGCGTTTCGCCGTAAATGCGAAGGAACATAATTATAAACATAAAGAGAAATGCAAAACCGTCGACTTAAATCTTAGACCTCACTTTGCTCGGTCAATTATGTTCCTATATATTTTTATTATATATTATTTACTACATCTATATAGGCCTATTGCTACACAGAATATACAAGCACACTATATTCAAATTGCTATACAGTCGAGCCTCTCTATAACAAGCCACCACTTAATAAATTCTTCTAAGCAACAAATATTTTTACCTTGTCCCATGACATTTCAGAATTTTGGCTGCTTATTTTTTTCTATAACGAATTTTGGACCTCTCAACTACAAAGTTATCTCTCTTCACTTCAACATACAAGATGTAGTGTGTATAAGAAGCCAACAGTCAGAATTGTTTAGTTTCAGCAGAAAGGTCAATAAACTAAAAATAATGACAAGTTCAGGTAGGGAGAAGATAGGATGGTAAACAGTGAATAGAGTTTGAAACACATGTCGGAAATTGAATGCAAGTTACTGGAAATAGAATTTCAAAAACCTGTCATTCGTAGAACGGCAGGTAGACAGGACTTTCCCATCCTTCTGCTTTTGTCACACATTTCAATTCTTAGAGCTGATGATGATGATGAGTTCTATAAGTTTTCAAAATTATCAGGCGAGGATTACAACTAAAAATAGTGTAGACTACCAGACATTTTCGACTGTTTGAATAGAGATGTGAGTCGTTTATTAAACGTGATGTTTTACTCAAATGCAAAATTTTTATGTCAAAAACAAATGCCATAATGGAGATAGAAAGGTACAAAACAGAAGAGAAAGGGCTTATATATATATATCTGTACATTCACATTACATTAGACATAAGGATGATATAACTAGATCTACAGTTAGATTGACTAAAACTCTGAAGAGTCATAAGTACCTACAAATTTGCATGTCTAATTTACTACCAGATAATGTTAAGCAGTTACCATTGAAAACGTTTTGTATTGCTGTTGATGAATGGCTCAAGTCTAAAGCTTTTTATTCTGTTAATGAGTACCTGGAATAACTCAATGTGTATGAGTAAATTTTATCGTTTGTATGGTCTATCTTGTGATATTTTACCTTTTACTGACAGAGCCTATTTTTCATGATTTTTTTCCTTAGTTTATTGTTAAAGTTAGCATATCATTCTATTTATGTATTTTATTATTAAATTTGTAGGCACCTGCTGTAAAATCTTTTAGGTTTAGTGAAACCAATTTTGTAATGCATTTTTCTGCATTTTTTAATGCAGTTTTCATAATAATATTGTAAAAAATATATACCATCGTTTCTTATATCTTTTAAAATAGAAATGAAGTATCTTTTTGATATTTGATATTATTTTGATGAGATAGCAGTGCACCCGTTCTTGTTAGGGAGGACTGAAAAGTAGGGAACAATTATCAAAGTTTTTAATATTATTATATACCAGTACAAATGTTTATCAAAGTACTACATTATATCAGGAAAAACTACATGACAAATATTTTAATAGGATATTAAAAGATAAGTAAGGGAGGCTTTCCTTTTAAATGTTAAGGTTACTTATAAAAAGTTGGATAATAATAATTATCATTGATAATAATTCTTTATTCCAAAAGAATATTGAATAGCAATTTTGGTAAACATTCATACAAATTTGGAATAATTCTATTCATACAATATAATGTCGGCAAGTCTAGGTATTCTAAATTATCATAAATTATTGTACCAGGTTATCACTGATGTTGTGTTGTAGGTTGTATTTACTTTAACATTACAGGAGTAATAAATAACACAAGTTGGTTAACGAGTAAACAAGTTGAACAAAATGTATCTAAAAATGGATTGGTTTTTGGAATAAAGATATCATCTGAACAAGTACATTTTGTAAATTCTATCTATTAATACCAATAACAACTCATAGTCCAGTCAAATGGTCGTTTTTCAGGAAACAGCCCCGAAATAAGTTTTTTCGACGGTTCTATAAATGTATTTTGGGGCATTGAATTCTAATCTGAAATTTGCTAACACACCAGAGGGCGACTTAACACCAAAATTTTGGACTTTTTTCAAGTTCTCCATTTAATCTCGAGAACCTTGAATTTTACGATAAAAAGCATTCTCTATACGATATTAAAGATGATAAAATTTCCAATGAATTGAGTGATCGCACAGGACTAATTTTGGATTTTTTATCTAAGTGTTCCACAAGATACGCATCTTTGAATGTGCGAGAAATTTGTGATATTTCCTCCATTTTCACAGTCTCGCATAAGCAACGTTGCGTATCTTGTGGAAAACTTCAGATAAAAAATAAAAAAATCTGGTGTGGCGCACTCACAAAACTTTCCTTGCCGTTATGAAAATTGATCACCTGACGCTAGTGCAAACGCGCATCTCAAGTCAAAGATCTGAGCCAGCTGGTGACAGTTCAATAACGCTGGATACACACGAGATCTGCTATCTCATCATATTTAATAGAATCAACAGTTGCCAAAAGTTTGCAATTGAATAATTACATTTTCTCAAATTTCAAGCTTATTTTCAATTTAAGGTGAAAATGTTACTGGACATTAATTGAAGAGATTTCCATGCTCAATTTTTTCCACTCGAAATTTTTGTTTAAATTATATCTGAGACCTGATAATTGGAAATCTAAAATCGAACTTTGCATAGATGGGGCGGAGCTCCTGAATTTTTACAGATATGGGACTTGTGGCAGTTGACGATATAGCTTATCAATGACTATTTTAGGTATGAATTTGATCAAAATCGTTGGAGCCATTTTAAAGAAAATCGCAAAAAACCCTGTTTTTGACAACATTTTCGCCATTTTAGCCGCCATCTTGAATCGCATTTGATCGAAATTGTTCGTGTCGGATCCTTATAGTGTAAGGACCTTAAGTTCCAAATTTCAAGTCATTCCGTTGATTGGGAGATGAGATATCGTGTACACAGACGCACATACACTCATACATACACACACACACACACACACACACACACACACACACACACACACACACACACACACACACACACCAATACCAAAAACCACTTTTTCGGACTCAGGGGACCTTAAAACGTATAGATTTAGAAATTGGGGTACCTTAATTTTTTCGGAAAACAATACTTTCCTTACCTATGGTAATAGGGCAAGGAAAGTAAAAAGTAGTCGAGGTTGTAATGAATTTTCTCCTCTTTTCACTCCCATGAATTATACTACTGTTACAGCCAATTGAATGATGATTTTTATTTTCTAATTTTTCTTGCGATTTTACTGTTTAAAGAGTCTCTAAAACGAGTAAAATACATGATAGAAACTTGCGATTGGTCTCAAATAAGAGAAAATTTCATGCTCTATAAGCATAGTTGCCTTAAATTGATCTTGCATTACTGTTTATTATCGAAAAACTCGAAACTGTGAAAATGAGAAAATATTGCAAATTTCTTGATTTTTTGAAACAAACGTATCTTACTTCACGATTATATTTTTACAAAAATCATTCCCCTACATAAAAGAGTAGATTTTTTTCTTCAAATCAAGATCAAGTATCATTTTGAGTTACCGAGACACACAGTTTTGAATATAGAAATTGGTCATTTTTCTATGCATGAAAAATATGGGCTAAAATACACTAAAGGAGAAATTTTCTATTTTTTCAACAAATTTTAGTGACATGATAAATGATTTTTAACCGCCTTGACGAGCTGATATGAACAAGCTGTATGAGGAGATGTGATTATTCAGTCATTTGAAGTTTTGATCCTCGACGTAACCTTATGCATGCCCCCACTAGGAAATACTGAAATCATGATCATGAAATACTGAAATAACATCATGAAACGCCCTCGAAATTGAAATAATTACATTAGATTAAAATGTGCATTACAATTTAACTTATCTGGCTTTTAAGAAAATTAGGTTGCAACAGCGAGGAAACTCAAACACAGAACCATTAAAAATTAAAATAAGCAAAGGAGATCAGAATAATAGTGGATGATGAAGTAATAATTTATTTTTGTCAAAGATTTACCTTTAAACTCATAGGCTTAAAATTACTAAAATTCATTGGCTAACACGTATAGATCCCCACTGATAGTTCATGTCCATCTTATCTTAAACTCCTATATTATAAATTGACAATTGATTATTGTTTGCAAATCACTACCGTACGTACTAAACTGCAACAAATTGATATAATAATAATATTATTATTATAATTAGGATTGGATTTGAATGAAACAAATGTGATTCCAAATAATTCAGCCGTGTTCACGCCAATTTAAATTTGCACTGATCAATACACAGCTGCAAGATCAATAAAAAGGGTTCAACTGATGAGAGCACAGCAGTATTTCAAGTCCTTTGACATTTGCAATTTTTAAAAATTTTCTTGGATATGCTTGAATTAATTGCTTTTAGGAAGTCTCCAACAATAGAGAAAACCTCTTATGATAATAGCATTCGAGTTCATAGAGACATTGCAGTCAACCAACCAAGGGAAAACAAGATTACTCGCGATATCAAAAAGGCGATTCGTCGTTTAATCAACGGAGGAATAAGAATTACACACTTTCTGAGCGCAGTGGCTCATGGTGTCGAAAACATTGTCAGTAGGCCACTGCCTCAGAATGAGTGGTTCCTTCTTGATATTGCTGGAGAGGATGAAGTGATGTGAGAAGGTAAGTGACAGATTGGCGAGATAACCATTACAATCAATGGTCGACAGCCAAAAAGTTACATATTACTTGTACCTTGATTTTAGTATGTGGAAATTATCATTTATATTAAAGCGACAGAGTAATTTTTCATTTCAAATGGGATAACCAATGAATCCTAATGTAATATTAT
Source organism: Nilaparvata lugens (assembly GCF_014356525.2). Lineage (NCBI taxonomy): Eukaryota > Metazoa > Arthropoda > Insecta > Hemiptera > Delphacidae > Nilaparvata > Nilaparvata lugens. The sequence continues at coordinate 45,974,500 of NC_052513.1, read as the reverse complement.
TCTTTTGAAATAAATATTTAGCTGTATCCATAATTTTTACCAACTCTGCACTAGTGACACCCTGGGTTGGAGAACTCACTCATGAACTGTTGTATTGTAATTTTTGAAACCCGCAAATTTTTATTATACAGAGTTGATTGAAATTATGAAAACAGCTAAATATTTCTTTTACAAGAATTATTTGAAAGGAGGTTTCATTGGGGATCCTATTTGAAATGAAAAATTACTCTTTCGCTTTAACATCTTTTTCCCTCATATGAATCGAAATTCATTTTTTTTAATGAGAAGATGGTCATGTGATACATGATTTCAATACAGAGTTCCAAGAGAAAATCGCACATTGATATCTCAACCGTATCAGTTTGTTGATGTAAAAGTTGCAAATTAGCCAGCTGAAATCATGTGTCAGCCCATGAAGGACTGTCTGTGTGACAGCCCAAATAGCCTCAGCTGATGTTATGAATGAATGAATGGAAAAACTGTAGTAATTGCATGCAATGAATTCTTCAACTGGCTTAATGATAAATCACAACAAATGTTTACTTTAGCAATTTCAATGTTATTTGTTATATCCTGAAAAAGGACGAAGGAGTCGGTAAATTTTGTTGGCCAACGAGCTTGAGCTGTAAAAAGAGTCGAAGAATATGTGTTCAAAATTTGAAGTTGATTGATCAATCTTTCAAAAGTTATTGTTGAACATACACACGACGGACAACGACTTTGGCCTTGAGTTGAAAGTAAAAACTCGCTAATGCTCGATTAAATATTTTTTATGGATTCTATATGCATTTTCTAAATGCATTTTTATTAATTTGTATCACAGCCTACTATAGATTATCTAAAGTAGCCATGTTTGAATGCATTTTAGTTTGATGTTACTATGATTATATAAATGTCCTAAATATTTATTGATAATCTACAGATGTGGTTCAATCAGTTTAAACATGTGATGATAAGATGTTAGGAACTCCTGACTCATAAACTAGGTAATATTACTGTTTTCATTCAAATAACTTATAAAAAAAAATTAATTTTCATCTTTTCAGGTTGTCCGTATCTCCAGAAGAGGTTGTAAATATTAGGTGGATAGGAAATATTATTAGGATAGATCTGTAAATATTATAATGTATAATATATAAATAAATAAATTGCAACTTGAAAAAGAGAATAGGTAGCAAGCCTATTATAGAAGAAGAATTTGAATTTTAAATTTTTATGGTCTGAAAATTGATTAAACATTTATAATTTAAGAGCTTGATAACATTGTTCACTAAAATTGCGCAAATTATCAGCGAATATATCTAGAATCGTATTCAAAGAATTGTACAATCTAACAGTTTTTTGTAAGAAGCAATTTGCATGATGTACAGTGTATATTCTATCCAAAGCAAAAAACATATTTAATCTAGGTCTATTTAACGGAACAAAGATACTAAAGAGTTCGATAATATTCGGAATGTCTAAATGATTATTCAATATTTTAAATAAAACAATTAATGATACGAAATCCCGCCTGTTCTTCAACGACATAATTTGAAAACTGACTCTCAGACACCTCATAGAAAAGTCATACGGGCATGAATGTCCATACTTCTTGTAATACATGAATCTGAGGAATTTATTTTGTATGCGTTCGATACTACTAATATATCTCTTGATAAGGACTCCAAACAACTGCACAATACTCAAGTCTACTTCTCACCAGGGCCAGATACAGCATCTTGATTAAATCAATGTCTGTGAAGTGTCTGACATTTCTTATGATAAATCCTAGCATCTTATTTGAAATATTAAGGATGTAATTAATGTGATCTCTGAAGGTGAGAGTGGAGTCTATGTAGACACCCAAATCCTTAATCACATAAACTCTTTCAAGATGTTCATCTAATAATTTGTAGTCAGCAAAAATCTGTTGCTGTCTAGTGAAGACAATAAATTTACATTTCTTCACATTTAATGCCAGATTGTTTTTTTCACTCCAATCATTCAACCTGCCCAAATCCTCCTGTAACATCTGAGAGTCCTGATCATCCTGTATAGTTCGATAAATTTTAACATCATCTGCATAAATGAGACAATTACTGTTTTTAATACACTCTGGAATGTCATTAATAAGTAAAAGGAACAAAAGAGGCCCAAGATTACTCCCCTGGGGCACACCTGAACCACTCGTGAAACATTTTGATCTAATATTATTGAAATACACAAAGAATAAACGCTGACTGAGGTATGAGTGAAAGAAGGCAACCATTTCGGATGTGAAACCAAAGGCAAACATTTTCTGCAGAAGGATTTTGTGGTCTACCTTATCAAAAGCTCTGGAATAATCGAGGTAAATTGCATCAACACGTATGCCTTTATCAAGGTGACTTGAAATGTAATTAGTAAATAGGAGAAGATTACTGACAGTTGATCGTTTTTTAAGGAAACCATGCTGACTAACCGTTATAATGTTTTTAAAATTATTGAAAATATGCTCAAACAGTACATACTCGAATACTTTTGCAGTTGCATTCAAGTTGGATATTGGCCTGAAATTTTTCAAATCATTTAATTTTCCACCCTTAGGAATCGGAGTGACTCTTGCCTCCTTCCACCTTCTAGGAAACTTGTTTTTACGGATGGACAGGTTGAATAAATAGTGTAGAGGCCTAATCAAAATTTCCCCACAGCCCTTTATTATATAGGGGGGTATGTTATCTGGACCACAAGATCTTTTAGGTTTTAGGTTTTTAATAGATTCAGCTACTTCTCCCTCAGTAATGATTCTTATATTAAAAGAGTCTGAGACACCGTTTATTTTGAAATTGTTATTGGGACCTACTATGTCGTCGAGAACAAAGTGAGTATCATTATCATAAACAGACGCAAAATGATCAGCAAATGCTTGAGATACTTCTCTAGCAGGAATCTTCACATTGTCAATTTCATATTCCCCAGGTACGGTTCTATTTGCTCTTCTATCCTTCACGTAGTTCCAAAAACTTTTAATGTTAGTTTTAGCACTGTTTTGTACACCTGTTATGTAGCTGTGATATGCAACTGTTATTTGAAACTTCAGTTTAGTTCGAACTTCTCGAAACCTTTCCTTGTAATGATTGAAAACTTTCTCAAACGGGCTAACTTATTTTTTAATTTGAGATTTTTTATGATATCATTGTTAAACCAACGTGGATACTTAATACTACTTATTTTATTTATTGTTGGAATACATTGATTCATAGCCTTAAGCAACAAATCATAATAATACTCAACGGCTTTATCAACATCCTCAATCAAGTATAAACTGTCCCAATCAGAATTTTGTAAAGTTATATAAAGCTTATGAAAATCTGCTTTTTTAAAATTATAGTAAGAAATGCTAGTGGGAAGGAAAGCTACGTGAGTCATTTCAATGTGAAAAACAAGAGCAGGGTGGTGACTATTTTCAGCAAGCGTGGGATCGTCTTGCCTGGTAACATTCAACGGGATATTACTCAAGATTAAATCAAGAGTTCTTCCATTTATATTGGAACATTATTGAAGGAATTCAAATTTAACAGACTCATTAATTGAGCAATACATCTAGCCTTACTGGAGCCGACAGAGAAGTTGAAATTATAATCAGTAATCTCATTCAGATTGAAATCGCCAACAATAATATTGTCATCGTTTATCAAACCGTACTCGTTTTCAATACTCTCTACAAAGTTCTGATAATCGAGGAGTCCAGCTGTTGGTCTCAGATAAACTGCTGTGATGTTGATAGTCGTCCAGGCAGACGCAGTCTGACAGTGAGTGATTCGGATCTGACCTCCGCACGCACACTCACCAATGCAGTCGACAACGAAGCAGCAACAGCCACCAGCACGCCCCCGCCTCTCGTTCTACCTGATAATGTTGGGTTACGGTCGCATCGATAAATTTTGTATTTGCCATCACAGAATTCACCGTCTCTAATGTCCTCAGTCAGCCAGGTTTCAGATAAGACGATAATCTCACAAGAAGAATTCAGGAGTGCAAGAGATAACTCATGAAGTTTAGTTCTCAATCCACCAACATTCTGATAACAAACTAAAGGTTGTTGAAATCTAGAGTCTTTGTAAGTCGACATCACTAGAGATAAGAATTGCTTTGCTGCCTTCTTCTCGTTTAATCTTTATATTGCCTCCTTTGTCGACCCACAGAAACTTGTATTTTTTGTCGATTTTTATTTGCCGTGCTTTCGCGAACAAAATCCGTCTTGCTCGGGACAAAGATTGATTTAAATATATGGGTGTATCCGATGGAAGTCCTAGATGACGTGTTGACAGTGTGCGTTTCACACGTCTTTTCTGTAACATTAACTCCTTATCAGTTCTTCGTACAAACCGCACTATTATACCAGGAGTTGACCGATTGTCTGCTTCTTCAATCGATGGCACACATCAATCATCTCAGCACGAACTTCTATGTCAAGTGCCTTACCAACCTCTATCACCTTATCTAAAGTGTTCTCGTTTGGAGTTTCAGGTACACCAAATATCTCGAGTGTATTAGCACGAGAATATTGCTCACTGTCCTCTAACCTTATCTGAAGTTCACTTATTTTATTCTTTAAACCCTTATTTTCGGTTTCTAAAGTGGAAATAGTTTCATGAAGTTTAGAGATGACTTCATTTTGCTTAAGAAGTAACTGACAGTTCTCATCGAGCTTTTCGTGGCATGAGTTCAATGATTTACCGAAATCATCTTCAATCCTTTTGAGCATGCTTTTGAGCTCATCCATAGTGGTACCCGACTCGATGACCGACGGCGCCGACGTCGACCGCACAGGCGTAGAATCGCTGCAAGACCGAGCCAGACGTTTTTTCTGCATGCACTTGTCGCAGGACCAACCGCCACCATCAGCCGCAGATGACAGGAAATTCATGTCACTCTCGGTCAACTTCACACACGACGAAGTCGATTAGACGAATTACGACGAAGTCGTAATTGGACTAATGTGAATAATAGTGCTTACTATTAAATTGATAAAATCAATCACTTTATTTTTTAATTACAACACAATATAATACAACTTGGATAAAATATAAAATATAAATGAATGTTTAAATATAGATAGAAATACAAATCTCAGAACCCTTTAAATTATTTATCACAACTTAATTTGGACATTAATGCCATTTTCAAGTTTGAAAATGAATCGGAATGCTTCAGACTTGAAAATGGCATTTAATGTCCAAATCATGTAGTGATAAAATAATTTAAAAGGGTACTGAGAGTGTATTTTTATTCATATTACAAAAAAGCCCTAAAGAAAAAGAGAAATAAGTGTTTATATGTGATTGAGAAACTACTAGACAAATAATTATTATGAAATTTTGGGAATTGTTGTGTGAATAAGTCTCAAGTCTAGTAACACACACATCAATTTTTGAACTTACAATTTTATGCAATCCTAATAAATTTGATTAAATTGAGCAAAATTTGACAAACATATATTATGATGTGATCATGAGTTTGTCAAGCTCCTGGTAGAGTTTATAAGGACGGCAAAAAATTGTTCATTCAAAAATTGATGTGTGTGTAGTTAGACTTTGGACGTTCAATAAAAATTAGTTAGAATTTTTATTGTACAACCAAAACTTGAAGTAGCTTTTAGACACATCGATTTTATATCGTGGACGTGCATTTTCAATGATTTCCTCCAGCTGCTTGCCAGTAGTAGTAATAGTATTGCCATTTAAAAGCCAAAACATAGCCTCCCACACATTTTCTCTTACCTCTGAACCAAATAAAATATAATTTATTAGGTCATGTTTATTTATGACTAGACTGCCTGTTTATCAGCCTGCAATGTAAACGCAATGCTGTGACAACGTCCCATGTTCATGAACATCACAATGTCCCACTTTTGTTTCAGTTTGTCTGGTAGGAATAGGCACTCGAAGATGAGAGATACTCCCTAAAGTAGGAACTTTGAATTTTACCCATTGAAAAGGTAGTCAATATTGTAAATAAGGATATTTATTTAAAATAACTCTTATTCTTTTGAAATACAAAAGTTTTTTGTATTTGCCTGATTTGAAAAAAATGTCGTAATTAGTTTGTGTTTTATTTCTGGTTCAAAATTTTTCTTAATAACTCAATATTTTCAAGTACTGAGAGTTATTGAATGTCATCATTCTATTATATTCGGTTTTTAATCAAATCAAATTCAAAATTTTTAGTTTTATTTCTGGATTGAAAAAAGGACTCAAATCAATTCAAGAGGATAGCATAACCTATAATTTTATTCATTCATAACTCTACCTTCATTGTATTATCATTCATCCCATCATCATCACTAGGCTTAAAATACTTCTACAAAGTCGCCTTTGTAAAATAATAAATAAATTAACAGGATTGGCTCGTCAAGTGCTTCAAAGGTCTAGAAATCTTTCTAGTTTGATCATCGTATGACTTGTTTATCAATAATCACCTCGGTCGGTTCTTCTAAAGTTGCGTTTATACCAAAGTTATCAACAAAATGTTTATTTTTCCGTCCTTATAGATTCTATTACATTAAACGGATCTTGACAAACACCTAAGCACATCATTGTATGATAAGTTACAGTATGTTCAATCTAATAGAATCTATAAGGAAGGAAAAATAAAAATTTTGTTAATAACTTTGGTGTAGACGCATCTTTAGCTAGGCACTGAAAAGCCTTCCAACGAATACCACCAAATAGTAGCAAAGCTGCCTTAAATATTACTAAGAATATTTATGATATGAATTATGTATGGAATTATCTGATACTTTCATAAACATAGGATGTCTAATCTGGCAAGTCGAGCAGTTTATTCAGAACCAGTTATTGCAGATTCGGCTCATAGTTTCCAATACGTATGATTGACTCTTATTGGTAGAAATACTGTATATTCAACTTTGAATATAATATTTTACCCTTTGAAAATGAATATTTCTACACATTTTGAATTTTATTTGGGAAGCTTTCAATTGTAATTAAGAATTGTGAATTGTAATTGAGAAATAGTAAGATGTAAGTTACATGGGAAGTTGTTAATTGAAGATTAGAAAATATTCCACTTGTCCAACGTCACATTCCATACTTGCATTCTTTGCATGAATTTTAATTCAGATTTAATTTTAATAAGATCAACTGGATTTTCAGCAGAAATTTCTGACTAACATATCTCATTACCGTATCTCAAATTGAATTCATACTTTCTCAAATACAATTCACTATTCTTAATATTACATGATGTGATAACTTATAAAATACGAATGTCTATTCTCATTATTAGGCTACAATTGATACTTTCTTGAATCAAATTTGAAAAGGTACCTATAGATTATCTCAAGTCTGGTAGCCTATAGGTAATACCTACACATTTATAATCAATTCAACCAGATTTTAGCGAATACTTAGCCGTGATAAAAAATAGCCATTTAATAACAATAATAATGCTTTTATTAAATCAAGAGCTTTTACAAACACAATTTTGTAATAATTTTGAGTCAATACAATATAAAATACCTTAAAATAATAACTTTTCCACTGAGTAAACTGAATTTCATTTAATCACAACAATGTATGAAAAAGGATTGTCTGTTTCATTGTTAAATCATGACTAAGTGCCAAGAGCCGGTTAAATTTTAATTGTGATTAATTCCAGGAGAGCCAATCAGACAAACCGTATTATAAAAAATGCCTTCTCTGATTGGTTCTTGTAAAATTAATCATGGTTAAAATTTAGCCGGCTTCTGTGCAACTGACATTAATTAGAAGTTATTAATATAAAATATATCAATCGAATATGAGAAAAATAACATTGATTTAGAAAAAATCATCAGTCTGTAATAATTATTTTAGTAAAAATAGAATTGCTATCACCCGATTTCATTCTTTACCTATTTTTCCATTTTTTTTAAATAATGCAAAGTTTCCAAATACCGGTGACATAGCCTATTAAAATTACGCCAAAGATAAGGCTAAAATCAGCGTTTTGAAGTGCATTATCGTATTTCGAAAATTACACAAGGTACATCTAATTGAAATTTTGTAAAGTTTATAACAAGATAAGCAATGCAATTATTACTGATAAAAATGTACTAGAATAATAATGTATTAAGAAAGTAAAACCGGTGATTAGGTTAGTGATTAGTTTCCATAAAAGGCCTACATTTTTTATTCACAATAAATTATTTTAAGCTGCCGTACTACTAACAAAGAATTTACTTTATTATTGTAGCTACAATACATACGGCCTATCTAAATAAAAACTGTTGATTGAAATAGTCTTCTACATAATTTATTTTAGACCTTAATACAAATAAATGTAAAAATGATTCAAACTTTTCTATTAGCTAGCTCTACGTAACGTATTGTTTTAAATTATATTCATATAGGTATTTTAAGTTTTAAATCAGTTACCTTTGATTTGTAACTTGAAGTGAGTTCTAATAATAATAAATAATTATAAAATGTATAACGCACTGTAAGCATGTAAGCACTAAGCAGTGTTAACATAAACATAACCGTGAAGTGTAAAGTTTATACAGAGTGGAAACGTGGAACAATCCTATCGTTCAAGTCCACTCAAGTTTATTTTTGTCTACATTTTTGACTGTCGACCAGCTCTCCAGTTGAACAACTTATACCCACCCGCTGATGACAGTCCGACAGTTCTTATGACGTCATAAGGACGGTCAGTTTACAGAACTGTCACTTTGCAGGACGGTCAGTTTGCAAGACGGTCAGTTTGTAGGACGGTCAATTTTGCAGGTCGGTCAGTTTTTAGGTCGGTCAGATGGTATACACCCTTCCATGATAATAGTTATAGTGAGGTCCACGTTATAATGACAATATTTGATCAACTTTGATGTTGCTATCCTTGTCTATCATATTTGACATAGCAGGTAGTTCTATCATTTTCTAGCTCTGCAACGATGCCAACTCTGTTTTTGACAGTGTAGAAATACAATTAATTAAGGTGGAGAATAGGCAACACTGTTCTTCTATCTTTATCCACTGCCATTATAACATGGACCTCACTATAGTTACGTCACAGAATACATACAGTATAGAAACTTGGCTAGTACCCTGGCACAAAAGTCCGTGATCTTATTAGAAAGTTCCGCATTGTAATATAGTGAGGTCCACGTATGGCGGCAGTGAAGAAATATAGGAGAAAAACGTTGCCAAGTCTCTCCATTATTGCCACTGGGTGTAAACAGCTCAATTCACCCCATTGAATGTAATCTAATAATAATTATCATTTCCTTGATAGATAATTGTTAATTTTAATACTTTGCACTACAGTAGAGCAGGATAGCTATAGTAAAACCGACATAGTTCATTCTTTGGAAAGTTGGTAAACAAACACACCTCCATCATTCATTCAACACACACAAAACAGCTGTTGTCATTGCCAACATAGGAAAAACAATGTATTTAAATTTGTAACTATAAAAAATTGCATGGTTGCCTGTAAAGTCGGTATACGGGCGAAAGTTTTACGTGACAACGACTTTGAGTAGTAAAATAATTTAATGTGAATATTCATTCGTATAGTAGGAAGAAGGATGAAATAATAACTCACAATGAGAGTGAGTGAGAGGCACGCGTCCCTTCCACTCAGGCATGGTTAGCCCGCGCCCACCTAAGAGCGAGAGAGACAACCATTGACTTGACATTTTGAATTAGTGGCGCAGTCGCAGGAGATTGCTTGCGGCGCCTGCGCAGGTTGACTGCTCCGTTTCACTCTCTCTCCAGGTGAATGCCTTCGGCTGCTGCAGCGTTGCTCGCCACTGCTCCTATTCGTGCTCTTTCCAGACGACCGTGAACCGAAACGAACGCTCTCACTCGCTCTCATTGTGAGCGCATAACGTGGGAACGTAACGCAGTTTCTTAAAGTGACTCCCGGCAAACCAATTTATAAGACGTTATCACGTCAATATAAAAAAATAGTCTAATAATCATATTAACTCAATATTATTTTCTAACAATAATCAATTTAATGTCGAATTAATCGAGAAAATATTTTTTTTTCTTTTATAATAAATTAGATTCAAAAATTTGCTTTCATAACTGAGATCAGATTGAGTTGGCGGCTAATTTAAAAATCTGTTATACAACAATCTGAGTTTCAAAACAACAGAAATTTACCATCTATTTGGTAGGTATTCTATTCTTATTTTTTTTTGAAAATAATATGAATCCTTTTTGAAATAAGTAATTTTAATGGAAATAGTTCTAGAATAACCTTTCACTATTATTCATACTGGTACAAGTAGGTCTTACCTTTAAATGTAGACTGAATAAAGCATGGATGAAGTCTAGGATAGTTATCAACTTTTAAAAATGTAATTTCATGTATTTGTGTTTCTCATACAGTAATGTCTAAAAATTATTTTATTGTTCCAAAAATACATTTTTAATCAATTATATGACTTGTGTACTCAAGTATTTTGATGGAATGAAGAAAAAAATGGCAGCTGAGTATTATTTGTTAACTTTTGTACAGTCACTGGCAAAAGTAAAAGTAAGATATTCTGTCGAACTGACATCATTGCAAAGTGAGAGAGAGATAGCGCTATCTGTTTTGTTGTTCGATAGAAAAGGACAGCAACAGTATTGTCAATCATACACTGCCATTATAAAGTGGACCTCACTATAGTATTGATGGGTCAGTGGTTCCCAACCCAAAGGAACCTGCGGCCCACCTAGGGATTAGCCATCTAGTAGTCACCCCGACTACTACTTGACACCTGGTCATTTCGGCCATAGCCAAAACCCCAGTAAAAATATACCATTGCCATCAAGTTGTCCCCCCGACTACTTGACACCTACTGGACCAAAGGTGCCAACTAGTCATGACCAACTACTCGCACCCTCGCATCAAGGTGCTCCCCCCACTAGTTGTCACCTCCTTAGAAAGAAGACAAGTAGACGGGGATGGCTCACATCTACATGACACCTTGCACGCTGGCGTCAAGGTGTCACCTTGACTACTTGTCACCTACAGAGTTGGCACAACTAACACCCCAGCGGTGTGAGGAGGAGGAATCGAACAATTTTAATTACTGTTTATGATGTAGAATTGAATTATAAGCACTTTTGGTTCAGTAACATTTTCCCATCAAAAGCACGGTTCGGGAGGTATTTGCCGTCTTTGCTATTTTTAGGACAAATTTTTTCGAGTTTGTTGAAAACATAAAAAATGAATAATAAGCCCTTTAGATGACTGAATCAGATGTAGAACACAATAATTCTAAACACATTTTGTGAAGTTATATTTTCCCATCAGATGCACCTTTTATGAGTAAATTGAGCCTAATGCTAGGACAGTCAAATTTTCATCCATCAATGATATGGCAGATGAAGCTATCAGTCTGGTTATCAACTGAGGTATCACATGAAGTTTGGTAATTAATATGAGGATAAATAATCATTTATATACACTTGTTTCTATACAGTCTGTTTCTATACTTATTCTTGATTGCACCATGGTTGAAAAGGCTCACTCACAAAGACATGATTTTGAAAATATCTTATTATATCAAAATTAGAAATCTTAATGCCTTTTCATAAAGAACTTTATAGTTTTAAATGAAGAGCTAGCTGGAATGGTTATTTCATGTGGAGTGGAGTCGAGGGGATAGGTTGTTGTGACCATAGATGACTACTTGTACCCTTGTACCTACGACTACTTGCAAAAATATACCATTGCGGTCAAGTTGTCACCCCAACTACTTGACACCTACAAGACCGGAGGTGCCAACTAGTCCTGACCTTGAATGACAACTTGACACCTTGCACACTCGCGACAGGGTGTCCCCCTGACTAGTTGTGACCTCCTCAGAAAGGAGACAAGTATAGATGGTGTAATATAACAATATAACAATATTACAATATTATGACAATTTTAGAATTTCAAATTGATGTAGATTGGTTTCAATTGAACACAAAATATCGAATATTGATCTTTTCTTCGAATATCGATCTTTTCTTATTGATATTTGATATCCATTCAATAGTTATTTGGAAAAGATTCAGTTTGGTTTAATAAATTATTAAAATACATTTGAGAAATATAAATTTATTGTCAAATCTTGAAATTTTATACAGCAATAACTTAGAACTAACCTCAATTAATTACACTCTTAAATATGTGTTTTATTTGGTTCAGTTGGCAAAGCTAAACTAATTGTTTTACATATCTATTTTCTTGTTCTCTTCCGCTAGGGCTTGTTCTCTTAAAATGTGCTCGTAACAATGTCCTGTGATGAATTCAATTAGTGCTGTGATAAATTTAATTAAATTCTATTTGCCCTGTAAATGTAGATCGATTTTAATTGAACACAAAATATCAAATATTGATCTTTTCTTCAAATATTGATATTCGATATCCATTCAATAGTTATTTGGAAAAGATTCAGTTTGGTTTAATAAATTATTAAAATACATTTGAGAAATATAAATTTATTGTCAAATCTTAAAATTATATACAACAATGACTTAGAACTAACCTAAATCAATTGAAGCAAAACTAATTGTTTTACATATCCATTTTCTTGTTCTCTTCCGCTAGGGCTTGTTCTCTTAAAATGTGCTCATAACAATAACCTGTGATAAATTTAATTAGCCCTGTGATAAATTTAATCAAATTCTATTTGCCCTGTTAATGTAGATCGATTTTAATTGAACACAAAATATTGAATATTGATCTTTTCTTCAAATATCAATATTTGATATCCATTCAATAGTTATTTGGAAAAGATTCAGTTTGGTTCAATAAATCAATAAAATACATTTGAGAAATATAAATTTATTGTCAAATCTTAAAATTATATACAGCAATGACTTAGAACTAACCTAAATCAATTAAACTCTAAAATATGTGTTTTATTCGGTTCAGTTGGCAAGCAAAACTAATTGTTTTACATATCCGTTTTCTTGTTCTCTTCCACTAGGGCTTGTTCTCGTAACAATGTCCTTTGATAAATTTAATTCGAAGTTTTATTCCTGCCAACTTCTTGAAACTTATATTAATTTTGTAGTAGATGTAAACTCAGTGAAAGCAAAATACGCTATGAGTTCTTGTTTTTCTCTTGGTAATTTTTCTGTAATTTGTAAAATGTCTTTCAACCTAACCTCCCGAGCACATTTTAGGATTTGTCATGCATTAACAATAATTCTGGATTCTTGGTATGGTGTTTTTCTACTATTATTATAAGGTTTTATGGTTTGTCATGTTCAAACTCTGTAATATACTTGAAACATTGCCTATTACATATTTCACAGTCAGCCAAAATGCTTTCAAGTCATTATATATTATCCCTTCTCATATTAGAATTAATTATTTTAGGATAAATTGATACAGGCCTACCCATGATTTATATGAAAGGAAACTGATGTCTTATCCAATACAAGTTTTGGCCCGACTGTCCAGTACAGTTTAATCACCAAACACCCGAATGGGTATAGCTCACATCTACTTGTCCCCTAAAACCCGGTTTTAAAAGGGGACAAGTAGTCGGGGTGGCACCTTTTGTCACGCACCTGATGAATTGAACACTAAGCGGCCCAGATCATCTATTCTATTCATATGTGTAAGGGGTTGATGGGGAGGAAGGTGAACTTATCACCACAAAATTGATAAGCCTCAACAAATACCTGTCAGCACTTTATTATCAAATCACTAAGTATTTATTTCCTATCATATTTCACATTACATACAAGAAAATCAATAAGGGACTTAATACAGTACTACACCCTCAAAGGCAAAGCCTGAGCATGAGTATGAATCAAAAAATACATTAATGAGAAATTATTATACAGTATACAGTACAATAACATTTGAAATATTATTGATACATTTATTAAAGAAAAAATACAATAATTTTATTATCGTCAGGAAATGAAATGAAGCATTTATACAGGTAATATAAAGCTATTAAAGTTGAGATAATGATAATAATGTTCATAATAAGTTCCATAATATCTTCAGCTTTTGTGGTTTTCTCTAACTCCTCTGATATTGACAACTCTCCTTTTATTGTATTCTGGTCTCCCAAATCTTTAACAAAAACTAACAACTGAGAGCACTGAGCGATGTCAGTTATTTCATTGCACTGCAGACTGAAATATGAAGACTTTTCGATCTCACAAACAAGTTGATCTTCAATATCACTAGACACAGTATCAATGCGCACCTTTACAGTATTGTTTGACAAGGGGATTTCTTTCATTTTCTTTGAGGCTTCAGTACCTAAAACACCTTCAACTGCCATAATTAAACAAGGTTTGACAAGAGTTTCATTGCCTTGGCAATTAGTTGTGAAACTTCAAATGATGCTGAAAGGGCTTTTTCAGAAGACTCATATACTGTACCACTCTTACCTAATTTCATATTCTTCACATTTTCTAATTTTCCGGCGAATAATTCAGGTGGCTGATTAGCAGCTGAATAATTAAAACTATGATTATATTATTGTTATTGTTTTCAGAGTACATTTTCCTTTGTTTGAATTATGAAATTAGAGGATTTTTTAAATGTTGTCAAAACAGTTGTTCTACGAATAAAATACCGACATGTGCTCTTTTGAATAAACAGCTCTACCTACCTACCTCACACATGAGAAGGAGGTTACAATGTAAATTTCTCAGGGATGGGGTGGACCCTCTGTTAGTTTCCCAGGGGGGAGACTCATGCCAGTTTATAGAGCTGATAAATAACTATACAGAGTATGAATTTGAAAAAAATCGGTCAAGTCATTTTTGAGAAAATTGTGATAGAAGTTTAACAAAATTCATTCTTCTCAGGAATATTACAGAGCTCCTGCAATTTTCCCAGAAATGAGACTCATGTCAGTTGATAGGGCTTATAAATAGCTATCTAGGGTATGAATTTGAAGAAAATCGTTAGAGCCATTTTCGAGAAAACCATGAAAAATATGTTTTTTTAGCCATTATCCACATTTTTTTCGCCATTTTGAATTGAACTTCTCATTGTCAGATCCTCATGGTATAAGGACATTAAGTTTTAAATTTCAAGTCAATCGGTTGATTAGGAATGAAGTTATTGTGTTCACACACACACACACACACCACACACACACACACACACACCACACACACACACACACCACACACACACACACACACACACACACACACACACACCCCCACACACACACACACACACACACACAACACACACACACACACACACACACACACACACACCACACACACACACACACACACACGAGACCAACACCCAAAAATCATGTTTTTGGACTTAGGGGACCTTGAAACGTATAGAAAACATAAAATTGGGTTACCCTAAATTTTTTTGGAAAGCTATTCTTTCCTTACCTATGGTAATAGGGCAAGGAAAGTAATGAAACATATAGAAAACATGAAATTAGGGTACCTACCTTGAATTGTTTTGGAAAGCAATATTTTCCTTACCTATGGTAATAGGGCAAGGAAAGTAAAAATGAATGTCTAGTCTAGTATGTATTATTAGCAAAACAGTGACATGCATGCCTCAAGCCTCAAGCACTCAAGCCATGCTGCCAGAAGTTGTTTTGCTGGGGGAGTGAGTGGTGTGAACTGGTTTGTTGGAGAGGGAAGTGTAGGATACCAATGACTCCCCACTACGTGCCCCTACTACAGCATTAATCCAGCTCAGTCAGAAATCGTAATTTTTGCGTATATAAGCGCTTTCTACCGGTATACGTTGATACTACACATTGGGCGAAACAATAACCGGTGAGAGTGTTCTCTCTGAATGTTCTCCTACTTTGTGGCAAAACCATTGATATAGAGAATAAGATTAAGAAGAGCGAAGTCCGCTATGATGCCACTGCGCTAGTGTAGCTACCAGAAATTTCGGGCAAGAAGTCGGGTATTTGTATTCGCTGTGTAGAAAAAGAGCCTTTTTCAAATAATAATATTTTTTAATTGAAGCAATGAAAAATATTCAAAGTATGGTAGTTTCATGCAGTGCTTATGGATGTACGAATCTGCATGCACCAGATAAAAATATTTCTTTTCATACATAAGTATTTTTATATTTTCATCGGTCATGTTTCATGCAGGCTAAGCCTAGTGCCAAATGATCGTTTCAAGGAATATTGTGCTTAGGTTGATTCATTATCATTTTGCCAAGTAATAAAATATAAGTTTCGGTAATATTATAATGAATATTTATTTCCATAGATCCAATATAGGTATCCATATTCCATTCCATTAATTTGTCTTATATTGTAATATTTTGTAAACTATGAAAATATTGTATGCTAAATTTGTATTATGAAAAATATTATTTGCTAAAATTGTCTATAAATTCTTCATCATTGCTATTGTTTTATTTTTCCCGTTCTTATAATATGTAGTTATTTATATCTTATATTAAATATAGGAGTATAGAGTATAGTTAGGTACCTATACTTAAGTTGCAAAACGAATGAGAAACAGTTTCACGAATATTGTGATAATGGTTAATTTATTATTATTTGCCATCTAATAGAATATATGGTAATATTAGCGATCTATAATTTTTGTTTTATTTTCTCTGTTCTTATAATATGTAGTTATTTATATCTTATATTAAATATAGGAGTATAGAGTATAGTTAGTACCTATAGGGACTTAAGTTGCAAAACGAATGAAAACAGTTTCACGAAATATTGTGATAACAGTTGATTTATTATTATTTGCCATCTAATAAAATATACGGTAATATTAGTGTTCTATAATAAATGTTTTATTTTCCATATCCTAAATACATGGTAATAGGAAAATATTGTAAAAATGAGATTCATTTGCTAATAGAATGGATCAAAATCTGTAGTGAGTAGGTTCACTAATTAGATGTTTGGTCGAGTTAAAAATAATGTTCAATGAACAAATCATTGTATCATATGGTAATGGAAATGACGAAAAGTTGAAAAAAAATTATATTGAAATCCATCAAGTATGTCTAAAGATATAACGCAATTAAAGTCGATGTTTTCCCATATAAGTCTGTCTGGGCGCCTGACTTCTTGCCCGATATTCAATGGCGACGAGAAATGAAGGAGGCATCATGCTTCCAAACGCTTGAAGGTATAGCTTAGTCATCTAACTATATATATCAATGGTATTGATGGTAGGTTCGGATCACTTTAATGATCCGGATCAATTGATCTCATTCACTGTCACGAGCCAATCAGAAGATCAGGATTGGAACTTCCCAAGGTCACGTGACGTGTCTAGTATTTGCTTCATGTAAAAAGCATTGGTTAAATAATACCGGTAGGCGTTTTATTGACACAGTTTCCATTCTGTACCTATTCTGTGGCGCAGTCACATGACTGTCTATAGTGAGGTCCACATTATAATGGCAGTGTACGATTGACAATACAGTTGCTGTCCTTTTCTATCATACAACAAAACAGATAGCACACTATCTCTCTCTCGCTTTGCAATGTTGTCTATTTGCCAGAATATTTTATATTTACTTTTGAGTTTTGACACTTTGACAGTGACTGTACAAAACAACAAACAATTCTCAGCCGCTATTTTTTTTCTTCATTCTATCAAATACTTGGTACACAAGTCCTATAATTGATTTAAAATGTATTTTTGAAACAATGAAATAATTTTTAAACATCAAAGGTTTCTTGAGTGCAGCAAACAAACTTTGCACACATATTTCCCATTAAATTTTTCCTACAGTTACCATTGAATATGAAAAGTGATTAATTATGGGTAAAATTCCCTGAATTCCATCAAATGTTTTTCTGTGTAATTTTGTTATTAATAATTTATTTTATTTGTAAGACCCTAATTTATTCAAAATAAAATAATAATAATTAAACTATAATGATCAGTAATTCAATTGAAAATTAATTTCAATAAATAATTGAAATAAACCAATTAATTTGTAAATGTAAATAATTTTCAATTTCTAAATAATTAATCAACCAATCAATTTTTAAATAAAAAAATAAAATAATGAATGATAAATAGAATTCTAAATGTATAATTGAATATATTTCGATATTTTATATCCAGTATTTGTATTTATAATTATATCAATTTATTTATTTATCATTTATTGAATTATTAAATTGGTTTATTAATTAGACTATTCTATCATCAATTTTCAGTTCAATATTTGATATTCTTATAAACTATATTATTTCAAATAATAAGAATATAAGTAAATTTATTTATTATTAATCCATCAATTAATAATTCATACAATATTAATTACTAAATGAATAAATCATTTTAAATATTTTTAGTTTGTCAAAATTACATGAATAATTATTGTTATTGAAGTTGAAAATTCTCAACAAAAGTTCTCATTTTTATAATTATTATACAAAAATCAGAAAAGAATACAGATAAAACAAATTCACATTCAAAGTACCCAGACAACAACAATGTTGACAGCTGATTATCGTGGCTGCAGAATGGCTGCAATAAAGCTTGTGACAAAGTCGAAAGAATAATATTGTACCTAAATTCGTTTCATCCAGCTAAAAACAGGATTCAGATATTTAGACTTATGGTTAACTCAAGTTACTGAAAAATACCATAAGTAAACTAAGAAAAAATATTTATAAAATAACATAGAGAACAGAACATATTTCATTGTAGTATATTCTAATGTTATTTTATTAATTTTATTTCCATGGATTTCGAACAGTAATTATTTAACCTCAATATTCGAATCTCATAATGTGTGTTTCCTACATTTCTCATTGCTAGGAGTTGAAATAATTATTACTGTCAATAGAAAAGAGACATTATTTATTATTAAATGATGAGAAGTTATTATTATTTAATTATGATTCAGATAAACATTATTATTGTTTTGGATTTCTAGATTTGGATTTTATCATAAATATGTAGCCATACAGCCATTGATGATTCTTATCTAACCACACACATTGTTACCAATACCAACTTAATTTTGATTTTCCTGCACTGGTGCTCCATATAACCTACTAACTATTTTGCGTTGTCATGCTGCAAATCAGGAGTATGCAAAGTAATACTTTGCACACTAGAGCAGAAAAGTGATTCTTTGCAGCCTGCAATCAGTGCAGAAATGGTCACTTTTCAAGGTATCTGTAGGAAAATAGTTATTTGTGCAACTAGTGCGCAAAGTGACAGTTTGCTGCACCGAACGAGACATTCACACACGAGCTGTAGGCGAGGAAATGCAAATTTGCATTCAAAATACATGCCAACAATGTCAACAGCTGATTGTGATGGCTGCAAGATAATACACAAAGTATTAAGAGTACACAAAGTAATACTTTGTGCACTAGAGCAGGAAAGTGATTCTTTGCATTCTGTAAAGTTATGAAGCATTCACTTCAGTATATGGGCCGCAGAATCTAGCATTGAGACCTACATAGATCGATAGAGGAAATCAAGACAAGATCAACCATGTATAACATTGTTGTCGATTTCCAAGGATTAGCTAAAAAAACATGGCAGAAAGTTCAAAATTTTTATTTTTCATAATTTTTTTATGGCTACAATATGTTTTTAACTAGTGCAATCTTATGTGAAATTTGACGAGGAATCCAATGAAACTAATTTCAGGTTCTCAACTTCAGTGGTTTTTGAGATATTGCAAAAAATGTGCGAGAAAGTGCAAATTTTTTATTCAAAAGAGGTGAACCTGTTTTCATGGTGATTGATAGGTATTTTAAACTATTGGTTTAAGTAGAATGTTAAATTCCAAAGAAGCTGGGTCTGGGAAAAGCTTAGGTTAGGGAAAGCTTGGGTCAGGAAAAGCTTGAATTGAAAAAAAAGCTTTGGTTAGGAAAAAGCTAGAGATGAGAAAAGCTTAGATAAGGAAAAAGCTAAGGTTAGGAAAATCGTAGGTAAGAAAAAGCTCAGGTTAGGGGAAGCTGGGTCTGGGGAAAGCTCAGGTTAGGGAGGGCTTGGGTTAGGAAAAGCTTGGTTTAGAGGAGGCTGTGTCTGGGATAAACTTAGGTTAGGAAAAGGTTAGGTTGGGGAAACTTTAAATTGGATAAATGCTCAGGTTAGGAAAATATTAGGCTAGGTGGAGCTTAGATTAGGGGAAAGCTTAGATTAGGGAAAGCTTAGAATAGGAATAGCTTGGATTATGAGAAGCTTAGATCAGGGAAAGCTTAGGTTAGGAGAAATTAGGTTCAGGAAAAGCTCAGGTTAGGGAAAGCTTAGGTTAGGAAAAGCTTGGATTGGGAAAAAGCTTAGGTGAGGAAAAGCTTGGTTTGATTTAATTATTTTTATAATCTTTTAAAGCATCTGAATCGCATTAGAAGCTGAATAAAATGTGATCCACAATATCGGTCTGCACTATGCCTATGCATACATATTGAACTCCTCTAAAGCTAAAATACTACATTTTCTTGTATTTTTTTCCAAATATATTAATAATATTTATAAAAGTTTCTAACCTCAAAATCTATTTTAATAAATTCCCTGCAAAAATACCAATGAGATTAAGCCAATTAAGTAGTCACTAAAAGTAGTAAAAAAAAGATAAATATGAGAATTGAAGAGGTATTGAGTGTGCAATTTTTTTCATTTTCCCAAATATCTCGAACGATTTTGAGTTTAGGCTATCAAGTGACTGAAAATTTTGCCTTTTGAATTCATGATTCTACTAAAGACAATAGTTTTAAATACCTGTTAATCATCATGAAAACAAGTTAACCTAAAGCAAATAATTTGCACGTTTCTGCACATTTTTTGTAATACCTCAAAAACTACTACAGTAACTGTAGTGTTACAAACCTGAAAATAGTTTCATTGGATTCCTCGTCAAATTTTACATAAGATTACACCATTTTAAAACATATTGTAGCCATAAAAAGATTATAAAAAATAAAATTTGATATAAAAATTTGAACTCTCAGCCATGTTTTTTCAGCTAATCCTTGGAAATCGACAACAATGTTAAACATGGTTGATCTCGTCTTGACCTCCTCTATCGATCAATGTAGGTCTCATTGGTTGAGTTCAAAGCCACTGATTGGTGAGTGAAGGATGAGATCGGGAGTGAACGTGGCTCTGAATGAAGTAGGTACTGTTTTGTCGATGCATAGACTCACATGCAGCGCTAGATTATTTGGAATTAAAATCGGCCATTAAGGGGACAGCCTGGAAGATTATTACATACTAAAGATCTTGAAGATTTTTGTGATCTATAATATTACAAAAATATATAATAGGTACTGTATAATTTCAAGTAAGTATTGGGAAGGCATAGGTATTGTGCATTTATACCTCTCCAAGGTCTTTGGTCTAACTGATAAGAGAAAAAATACGTCATATTCAGTCCATTCACTGATCAGTTGATCATACTTTTCCACTGATGTAAGTATATATAAATATATACTTACTTACTTTCCGTGTCCAGGATCACCAGTCTTCTATTTTTCTATATATTTCACTCCCAAAATTTAGCCACCCAGAGGGCTTTGTCGTTGCTTTGGAGGAGGTCGTCGTGAGAACAGTTTGTGTCAAGCAACTCGCACTGCAATAGGTGAGTGTAGTTTAGTTCCAGGCCGCAGTCGCAGGCAGCATTGTCCTGAATGTAACCCCAGCATAGTAGATTTGATTTGCACCTTGTGACTCCTGTGCGTAGTCGGTTTAAAGACTTCCAAGTTGTGAAAGGGAGTTCACTACCACAGCTTGCACTTTCTTTCAGTTCCAGGAGCGGATTTTGCAGCTTCTCCTGCCATAGATCCAACCTTCGTTGTTCAGGAGTTGTGGTAAGAGGTACTGTTGACTGGATAAAACTCTTTCTTGACTTGAGCCTTGTTGCCGTTGGTTGATGGTGAAACAGAGGGTGTCTTGGGTTGCTGATTTGCTTCTTCCATTCCACTTCTGCTGCAACAGTTCTGCGAATGGGTGGTGGTGCTATTCCTATGATTGGGAAGATTTTACCAATGGGTGTGGGCTTGAGACAGCCTGGGATTATTCTCCCAGTCTCACTGACCGCCGTATCAACATGTCTGACATGTACAGAGTTTGCCCAAACTGGGGCAGCGTATTCTGCAGTGGAAAGGCATAGTGCAATGGCTGATGTACGTAGAACACTGGGGTTAGCCCCCCATGTTGTACCTGTCAATTTACATATTATGTTATTTCTAGCAGCCACCTTCATCTTCATGTCCTGACAGTGTGCTCTGTATGACAGCGTTCGGTCCAGCTTGACACCAAGGTACTTAGGCCACTCACAATGCTCAAGTTCTTGTTGCATCCAGTTTACTCTAAGTTTTTTTTGGCCTCTTTATTTCTGAGATGGAAAGCACACACCTGAGTCTTAGATGGATTGGGCTTGAGGTTATTAAGTTTGTAGTACACACCAAGATTTTCAAGGTACTGGCTAAGCTCTTCCTCCACCTTGTCAAAGGTTTTTGCTTGTACAGCCACTGCTGTGTCATCAGCATAAATTAATCGTTTCACCTTGGGACTGTTTGGTTGGTCATTTGTGTAGATGTTATATAATAGGGGCGCCAGAACACTTCCCTGTGCCAAACCGTTTTTCTGTTGTCTCCACCGGCTATTCTTTCCCTGCAGCGTTACATAGAATCTTCTATTCTGCAGAGTGCATTCAATAAACCTTGTCAGCTTGTAATCTTTGGTGAGGTTATACAGCTTATGGGTCAGCTTTCTATGATTGATGGTGTCGTAAGCTGCACTTAAATCAATGAATGCAACTCCTGTCACCTGACCCCTCTCATAACCATCCTCTAAGTGCTGTGTCAGATTGAGAATTTGCCCACAGCATGATCTGCCAGGCCTGAAACCAGCCTGCTCGGGGATCAAGGACTGGTCGATTTTTTCAGAGATCCTGTTGAATACCATCCTCTCCATGCACTTGAAAAGGTGGCAAAGTAGAGATACAGGCCTGTAGTTTTTACAGTTGTTTGGCTCTTTCCCAGGCTTCAAGAGTGCTATCACTTGTGCTTTCCTCCACTCTTTTGGAATTTGCAAAGTGTTGACGCAGTTATTGATGAAGTCCAGAAGCCAAGTTCTTGTTGTTGGTCCAAACTGTTCTATTTGCTCAGTTCCCAAGTCATCAACACCTGCCGCCTTGTGCTCTTTCATCTGTTTGACAGCCACTTGCAGCTCTTGCATTGTGAATGGGGTGTCTAAAGAGTGGTTTTCACTTTCCTGTTCTCGCTCAATCCTTGTTCTCATGTTTCTTCCTGTAGTTTTGCCATTCAAGAGGAGCTGATGAGCAATTTGGTTCACTGTGACATCACCAATGTTCGATTTATTTGTGGTTGGGTCGTTGCTTATATTCTTCAGTAGCTTCCAGGCTCAGCGGCTGTTTCTCTTTATATCCAGCTGTTCAAGTAGGTTGCACCATCTTTCTCTTCTTGATTCTGCTACGAGAGACAGTAGCTGTTCACCGGTGTTTATAGTCTCATCTGAAAAGGGGTCCTCATCAAACAGTTTCCCATAGTTATTAAGAGCTACCAGAGAGTCATGGTCGAGGCCAGCAATGTAGTTTACTTGGCATCCTCTTGGAATGTGTTTTCTGGATATCCACTTCACCATGTTCACAAAAGCTTCATAAGATTTGGGAATTGGTTCTAGCTCTATTATCTCTCTGTCCAAATCTTGAGCAAACATGTCCCATTTTGCTTTTTTAAAGTTGAATCTTCGCTTGAAAGGGACAGTTTCTGCCTTTATAACAGCCTCTATACTGCATGTTAATGCTCTATGCTGTGTTCTGGGAAGTGGACTTTCAACATATTTCACAGTTTGTTGTACTATTGCCTCACTTACAAAGAGGTTGTCTGGATTGTAGCCTTGTCTCCATCTAGCACTGTTGAAAGAAGGTGGGAGTTTGGAGTCATGGATCAGCTTCAGATCATTGTGTTCTGCCCATAACTCAAGGGCTTCGCCGTTGACATCTGTTGTTGGATATCCCCACGTGACACTGTGACAGTTGAAATCTCCGAAGACTATCTTGGCTTTCTTATTATCAAAATTCCCAGGCTTGACGAATTCAAAGGTTGTGTTTGGTGGCTTGTACACTGAGGTTACTATACATGATTCAAGCTCTATGGTTAAAATCTCCACATCATTGTTGCAGGTGTAGGCAGTTGATCGAATGACAAGGTCAGGCTTTGCAAAAAAGGCGCTTCCATATTGACAGTGGAGTCTCTCAAGGACTAGCTCCATTCCCGCTATCTTTGGTCTATAACTAGTAGGGCCTCTATGTGTCTCTTGCAGGGCTAGAATGTCACAGTTTCGTTGCTTGCACATGTCCGCTATTAAAATTTCTTTATTTACAGACAGTCCCTCAATATTCAGTGAGGTAGTCACAAGTGCTGGCCTTGAAAAAGGCCGATTGATATGACTTTTTTTTCTAATCATTTATTCTTTGGTGATCTTGGTGTTAGAAGGATTGGCCAACTAAGTCGTTTCCAGGGGACGCCCGATTGTTTCTTCGTGTGTAGCGGTCGATTGTAAACAATCTTCGTGGAGGCTCCTTCTGCGTCACCCTACATATATATATATATATTATATATATATATATATATATATATATATATATATATATATATATATATAGTGAGGTTCACGTTATAATGGCAGTGGATAAAGATAGAAGAATAGCGATGCCGATTCTCTGCATTAATTAATTATATTTCTACAATGTCAAAAACATAATTGGCATCGTTGTGGACCTAGAAAAGAATAGTACCACCAACTTTGTCGAATAATAGACAAGGTTAGCAAAACCAAAGTTGATCAAATACTGTCACTATAACGTGGACCTTACTATAGTATTTGTGCCATTAGTGAGGTCCATGTTATAATGGCGGTTGATAAAGATAGAAAAATAGTGATGCCGATTCTCTCCATTAATTAATTATATTTCTACACTGTCAAAAACATAATTGGCATCGCTGCGGACCTAGAAAAGGATAGTACCACCGGCTTTGTCGAATGATAGACAAGGATAGCGAAACCAAAGTTGATTAAATACTGTAATTATAAAGTGGACCTCACTATAATAATGTAAAAAACACTGGTTGGATAGGCGTTTGATTGCTAGTTTCCATTCTGTATCTATATATTCTATTCTGTGGTTACGTATTATTCAAAAAAACGTTTGTACATACCAGGTGTAATAAAATTTCATATTTCTATTCATTTGATATTTCAGCCTTCGTTTTGTATAACATTTGAAAATTTCTATGGTTAAATTTTCCAGTTTAAAATTTAAAAAATGAAGATTTGATGTATGAATGAACGATCTTAACGACAGAGAAAACGCAAATAGACCAAAGGCAGCCCCACGTGACCTCACTACCAACATAACGGTTTTAAACTTCTACTGATCATTTTTTAGGTTATGTTTAGCGGAATTGTAAGGATATTAGGTTATATTTTATCAACAAACTGAACAGTCAACATGTTTAAAATGTAACAAAGTACAGTAGATACAAAATTATTCATTACTTGGTAGGTTTATTCTTATAAATAATACCTTCTTTAGCAGAAGGCTAATCAAACACAAAGACTTAACATTGATGAATTCGTTTAAAACAGAAAGTTGAAACGGTTAATAGTATGATTAGGCTATTCATCACTGTACCAGGTAAGATAATATTGCCTAGGCCCTATTTGAAATAATTTTTAGATTTTAACATTTAAAATGTACCTTCAAAACAAGTATTGCTAATTATACAGAACAGTCACTTTTAGTTTTAATAAAACCATACGATTCCCCGATCTATGGACCGTGGCGATTAACTTACACTGGATAAGTAATAACGTAAATGCTTGTCACTTATAATTTTTGCCTGTCCATACTCAGGTAGGCTACAACAAATCGGGACCTCATTAGGAAACTTAGATACTTTAATCTTAAATATTGAATAGGCTACCTACCCACTGAAAAATGTTATTGATAAAACATGTAAAAACAATAATTAGGATTATTAGAATCTGCTGTATTTTCAGCCTAAAGAAAGAACGGTAGAGTTAGGAATACAGTAGTTATTAGTCAATCTAAAGGAAAACAAAATTAATACGAACATATTTAATAGCCATTGAACAAGATCAAAATGTAATCTATGTGCATCTTCTATTTTTTCAATAGAGTTTATTGAAATAGGACAAGTAGCCTATTGCATTTTAGGAGTTGATGGAGGAGTATAAAGTTGGTCAGAATATTGAATAATACACGTTAGGCTACCTATCATCTAAGTTACCTATTATCTTGTAGTGAACAACTACAAGACTTAACCTATTTTGGACTATGTGTCTAACCTTACCTAATCTGGGAGAGGAATAGCACAAGGTTGACTTATTTTTTCTTCTATCATTTTGATAATGTACTTAGTGTATCAATCAATAAATAATCAATCTTTTCTTTTTTTCTCGTTATAGGTTTTGCATTATATAGCATGCTTTAGGTTGCATATAAAGCTTCACGTTATAACACCTGACTCCTGCCTCACTCAGGATTGAACGACACCTCAAAACCAAATCCAAAAAATAGGTTTTAAAAACGGATTTTTTAAAAGAATCATTGAAATACGCATGATACAGGTAGCCTACTGTATTGTCATATAAACTCTTAGCAGGTCTAGAAACAGTTATTTTTTCTTTTTTCAGAGAATAACAGGCTGATTGAGCTATGGTTGAAACTTGCTCTTGGGTTTATCTTGCTAGTTTATGGCTGGTGATCACAGTATCAAGTATCTGGTGAGCTTTCTTGTAATTATCAACCTATCAAATCATGTTGATGTATAAAAATCTTGTCGATGCTGTATAAAAATTACAAATTGTTTTCAATACCAATAATAATAGAGTTTCGCATTATCGTGTTATCAGATGGGCACGCTAAACTGCGGTCCTGGCTGAAGTATGACAGTCGTAAGGCCCATTGATGGCTTAAATATATTCAGGCGGTGAGACCTTCCCGCAAGAGACTCCCCACCGACAAAAGCCACACGAATTTACTTTTTTTTAAGTTTTGCATTCTAACATTACAATACTGCCTTGATCTCCTATTGGAGGCCGCCCGGAACATTCATATTGTTGGTGTTTCCAAAACAAATTTTTGAGACAGGACCGTTCTTCATTGGTTGGGTTCTGTAGATGTTCCCTACTAATTGTTTGTTAGCCTGGGTACACACGGGCCAATAGGCCATTAATTTCGATTAGTTCCACGACTTCCATTTCGTGGAGTCAATATTATAAACCACACCTCAAAACCAAATCCAAAAAATAGGTTTTAAAAACGGATTTTTTAAAAGAATCATTGAAATACGCATGATACAGGTAGCCTACTGTATTGTCATATAAACTCTTAGCAGGTCTAGAAACAGTTATTTTTTCTTTTTTCAGAGAATAACAGGCTGATTGAGCTATGGTTGAAACTTGCTCTTGGGTTTATCTTGCTAGTTTATGGCTGGTGATCACAGTATCAAGTATCTGGTGAGCTTTCTTGTAATTATCAACCTATCAAATCATGTTGATGTATAAAAATCTTGTCGATGCTGTATAAAAATTACAAATTGTTTTCAATACCAATAATAATAGAGTTTCGCATTATCGTGTTATCAGATGGGCACGCTAAACTGCGGTCCTGGCTGAAGTATGACAGTCGTAAGGCCCATTGATGGCTTAAATATATTCAGGCGGTGAGACCTTCCCGCAAGAGACTCCCCACCGACAAAAGCCACACGAATTTACTTTTTTTTAAGTTTTGCATTCTAACATTACAATACTGCCTTGATCTCCTATTGGAGGCCGCCCGGAACATTCATATTGTTGGTGTTTCCAAAACAAATTTTTGAGACAGGACCGTTCTTCATTGGTTGGGTTCTGTAGATGTTCCCTACTAATTGTTTGTTAGCCTGGGTACACACGGGCCAATAGGCCATTAATTTCGATTAGTTCCACGACTTCCATTTCGTGGAGTCAATATTATAAACCACACCTAACAACTAAGAAGACATTTATCAGCTATAGACTCAAAAAAACGTTCATTGTACAACTACTAACAGCTATGTATCATTCTTTTAATTGATAGATAAGAAAATGTTTCTTTGGAGTACCTGGTTACGACATACCATGGCCTCTTCCACAGCTATATCAATTATGGCATAGTGCATGGGGTCATGCAGTAGGCTGTAGAAGGATCTTGCTTCTGCAAAAGAAGGTTCTCCGGATCATCACCTCATCGGCTGGAGCATTGTGCGCCAATCTTTAGGAGGCTGAGGATTATGACGGTCTATAGCCAGTATCTCTTTAGTTCCCTGTTACTGTTGAGAAGATCAACAGATGTACTGTTGAGGACATCATACCTTTCAGCAGAGAGGACATGCACATAGTCACAACACACAACACAAGGAGGAGGAATGACATCAATTTGTCTCAGGCCAGACTGACTCGATCTCATAATAGCTTCCCTGTCCGTGCATTTGAGATTTACAACAGGATGCCGGTGTATTTCCGTGAACAGGAGAAAAAATCTTCAAGAAGGCACTTCGTGAGAAGCTTGTGAGTCTCTACTTCCTGGATGAAGAGTCAATCCAATGTTTTATGAGATTTATGACTGACCTCCCATCTTGATCTCAGTTTAGTTATCAAGTTTTAAGTTTTATTTTTTATGACGCAATCTATCCAGCAAGTGCTGGTCATGGATGGAGACTACTGAATTACTGAATGTCACATGGGACGGTAGGTGATGCAAATTTCCACCAAACGTGTTCCATTATATAGTTTTTTTTTTAATTTCCTTGCCCTATTACCATAGGTAAGGAAAGTATTGCTTTCAAAAAAATTAAGGTACCTCAATTTCCACATTTCTATACTTTTCAAAGTCCCCTGAGTCCAAAAATAGTGGTTTTTTAAACTGAAAAATAAAACAAATTAAAATTAAATCATTTCAACCAAAAAATAATGAATAAGTCATAAATCATACGAAAATAAGCATATGAACATATATTATATAATATCAACTTGTTTATTATTGCATTTAAACTTGAAAATGACCAATGTAGGCCGAAACTAGTTGTTGAAATGTTTTAATTAAAAAGTGTACTCCATGTTTTTATATTGTGTTTATTAATTTCAGTTTTTGGTATCAGATTGAAACAATTCATGAAAACAAAAAACTTCACTATTCACCTCTACAAATAAAAAGTGGGTTACTCACCATATACTGTAAAACGAGATTCATCTCTTGAAAGTCAGGTCAATCCTACCCTATTCATACCCTAATCCTACAACTATTCAGAGCAGCAAACCGACTATATCTTATGAACCGTCTATCATCCTAGCTTCAGCCTCCTTTAAGGCTTTTTACATGTCTTGATGATACCAGCAAGTGCTTCAGACTTGCATTCTGTATGAGCTATTTTACTTTGATAAATTCAATGTAAATTATCTTTTCAGGTCACAGTCAACTTCAAATCAGGTAGAAAGATTCAAGAAGTCCAATCGCCTTATGATGATTAGTTTGATCATGAGGTTCTCTACCTGGGGATGAACAACTTGCCCGTGAGAGAGAGAGGCCAGTAACCATTGCAGAGCGGATGATCAAGCTGGTGAAGAAAATCCACCACAAGCCCAATAGTGCTCTAATTAACATGTGCATCATTCTGCCAAGGAGTGAGAACAGTTTCAAAATTGCCGGAAGTGATGAAGAAAGAATAGACTTCTGGAATGGCAAAGCAACCTCGACGAAAGTCATGTATCGACAATATTGTGTAAAAGGTATTAGTTTCAAGCTTTCAATTTCAATAATTTAATCTATACCACTATGAAAATGAGATGGCGTCTGCACGTTTGTCTGGGTGTTCGTTACGCCTAAATGGTATGTGACATTTTGCCGAAAGATGGTTTATATAACCGATGACTGTCATTGACCTATTTTTGTTGAGAAAATCCTTAAGCCGTGTCTACACTGAACAGTTCGGCAAACATGTTTGTTGAGGAGCTCAGGGACAAACATTTTAAAAAGTTTGGACAATCATTGTTTGTCAAACAAAAAAGTTACTGTTTTTCCAAACATTTTCAGTGTTGACATATGTAAAACATGAAACCTGTTCTCCTCACTTACAAATATTTTGTTTGGTGACGCGTCCACACTGGCCACCAACAAACATTGTTTGTCAAATAACATAATAAAATTTGCCCAAAATTTTTCAACAAACATGTTTGTAAAACATTTGTTCAGTGTGGACACGGCTTAAAGGATAAGCCCTACTGTCCTTCAATGTGTACATGCTATTCTCATGGAGGAAGTTTTTATTTTGTTTTTTATGTCACATGTGTGTATTTAACAAATTAGCTGTTCTAATTATTACATCTAAAACCCTTTGGTAGTCATCATGTTAAACATCCACATGTTTACTTGAACAGGTGATTTTGGTAACATTGGTTTTAAAAGTATCAAAATCAATGGACGCTCGCTAATATCTAAAGCCGGTCACTCACTACCCGGTAGACCGGACAGGTACCGGTCTACCTGTCCAGTCTGTAAGCCTAGCCCCCTATTGAGCCGCGACTAGCGCTTGTGGCGCGACGCGAGTTTTTGTAACTCTTGTAAAGGAGTAGATCAGCGCAAATTGGCAACACGACGTGACGCTGCGCGTCTCCTATCCTTTGCATGAGTTACAAAAATCGCGTCGCGCGCTGGTCGCGCTCAAATTCAAATTTTAGGCCTATTTATTCCCAATACACATTATATAAAATATTGTACAGGCACTGTAAATTTACATAAAAATTTCAACTTAACACTTAACATAAAAAATTAACACATCATTCTATGCTGTTCAACCTAATGCTAAAATATTGTTCAAGACTATAAAAACATTTCTCCAATAGGAACTTTTTAATTTTTCTCTTGTATTCCTTCTCAGGTAATTCCCTAACGGTAGGTGGTTATAAAATATGCTTGCTCAGGCCTTAAAACTAGTATGACTAGATCTATAATAGTAAAATTCATTTAAGATATTTAATCAATTCAGTGTGTAATGAGAGTGGACATTATTATGACTGTAAAATACATTTAAATTAGACTTCACAAACAACAAGCATGTGTATATGAAAATACATGGTAAATTCATAATTCCCAGTCTTATGAATAAAAGCTTGCAATGAGTGAGAGGTGGTTCATTTCAAATTGTTCTATCTGCTCTTTTTTGCAATAAAAGATAGAAATAAAATATAGAAATTGGCCTTTTTTGTGTATTGGAATATGGGCTAGGTACACTCAACAGAATTTTTTTCATTTCTCAACCGAATTTGACTTATGATGCATGATTTTGGACCGCCTTGACGAGTCGAGAAGAATGAAGTGTAGTAATATGAAATCTGAGCATTGTGTCAAAAGTTATAAGAGTTTGAAATTTTGATCCTTGAGGTGTCCTTATGCGCGCCTCTCCACCAGGAAATGATGAAATGAAGTGCATCTAACGGATGATTCTCATAGAACATAATCTCATGAACTTCTGTCATTGTGCAGGACAATGTAGTTGGTGATGATGGATTAAGCTGAAAATTAGGTGTTTTTCACAATACAAGGAGTATTGTTGTCAGGTGTACCTGGAAATCTATATGAGATGAAGCGCTCTACCTGATCTTAGATTGTAAAGCACAAAAATGCTCCTAGATGGATTTTGAATTATACATGTAAATGGTAACAATCGGAAGATATTGTTGATCAAAAACTAAAATTCATCAGAATTGATTTTTTCTTTGAATCTTATACATTTTTGAAAAATCATAACTCAGTACTCATTGGAGATAGAGAGTTCCGAATGATCTCATTTTATCTGTAAAAAGGCGAGGGCCAATTTTTCTGTCTGATTACTGGATTTGGCAGAAATAGCTTAAAACTGGAAAATGAACCGAAAATACGAGGTTCTTGGGCCGTTCTGTATCTAGCAGAAGAAAATTTTGCATGAAGTAATTGGCTTTGGACTTCTCTCATGTATCCAAATGATACGGTATATTAAAAAATCAGAACTACAATATTAATTGCAAGCACCAATGTATATAGTGACTGGACTATTGTGTGATAACATTTCTGTATAACTCATTACTTTTGTTATTAAGTGGTATTCCTTTCATTCCAATCAATTGCAGATTTTGAAAATAATGTTTTTTTTTCATTTCAGGCACCAAAATATATCACAAAGGCCGCAAAGACAGTTCATCGTGTGTGTTGTTTCTCATTCTGCAAAGACAGTGAACATGTAATCATATAGTTTGACACCATACACAACGTTTTACCATTACCATAGTATAATATACCACTCTCATTGTATAATTTTGTACATTACGAAACATGTGTTCTGTCATGAATAATAATGTGTTTATGTAAATTAACAATTTATTGTTACTTTCGCAATTTTTCATATGTTTTGAAAAAAAATTAAAAGGTATTATGTACTTCATTGGATAATTATTTTATACTAGCTTTGATCAGTCTGGCACGTAGCCAGGATTTGATTTCGGGTGGGGCAAATTATATTTTATTGCCATCGAGATTTAACAAGAAAAATCAACTTACGCCTAAAATATGCATTTTCCTACAGGTACCTTGGAAAGTGACCTTTTCTGCACTGATTGCAGGCCGCAAAGAACCACTTTTCCGCTCTAGAGCGCAAAGTATTACTTTGCGTAGGTACTCTTAATACTTAGCGTATTATCTTGCAGCCATCCCAATCAGCTGTAGACATTGTTGGCGTGTATTTTGAATGCGGACTTGTTCTATGTATTTTTTCTGATTTTCAAATAAATAAAAATGAGAACCCATTAAATTATACATTTTGAATATTATTAATTATTCATTATTTCAAATAATTTTTTTTTCATTCATAAATTGATTGGTTGAAAAATATTAAATTAAGATTGACTCAAAATTATTCAAATTTTCAAATTGATTGGATTAATTCAATTTTTAATTTGAATGAATTATCGATTATTGATTTTCAATTGGATTATCAGGTTTAAAATAAATTAAAGTTGTTATTAATAACAAAATTATACAGACAAACATTTGATGGATTTCAGCCATCATTTTACCCATAATTAACCACTTTTCATATTCGATGGTAACTGTAGGAAAAATTTAATGTGAAACACGTGCGCAAAGTTCCTCTGCTGCACTCAAGAAACCATTCCGCCCTCGCCTATGGCTCGTGCGTAAAAGTTTCTTTCGGTGCAGCAAACTGTCACTTTGCGCACTAGTTGCACAAATAACTATTTTCTGCGTTTTCTAAGCTATTCATACACCTGTATATACATGACAATCTCTAGAACCTTGGAGAAGACAGGTACTATTTGGATGGGTCTATAACTGGAAGGTTCCTCTTTTGAGCCCTTCTTATGAACGGGAACAACTTTGGAGACTTTTAATACATCGGGGAAAACACCCTGTGTAATACACCTGTTTATACAAATGGTCAGTACTGGCACTACAGAGTGAGCAATAGTTTTGAGAAGACAGCTTGATAGACCATAGAAATCTTCACTCTTCGAAACTTTAAGATTATGAACCACTTTAAAAATCATCTCTTGACTCACCTCATGAAAAAAGAATAAGCTATTTTGCACTTTATTTACATTATCATTGAGCAATACACTGGCTGTAATTGATGGCTTGTCTATCTTCTCGTGCACATCATCTACTGACTGAATGAAATAATTATTAAGTTTGTTTGGTTCAGGAGTAGATAAGTTTACAACATTCTTGTTGAAGGATAAAGTTTTGATAATTTGCCATGCTTTCTTACATTTGTTATTAGAGGATTCAATGATTGATGCAACAGAATCCCTCTTGGCTTCATCCAATGAATTTCTGTACAGTGCTCTGCATCTAAGATAAAGTGTTTTCGAATGTTCGGTTTTTTGTTTTTTGAAGTTTTCATGTAAGAGAGTGAGCAGAATCTTAATCTTACTAAGTTCAGGTGTTTCCAGTCAGCCTTACATTTGAAATTCTTTCTATTATTAACTTGGGAAACTTTTTTTCTACAGGTCTTTCTAGGGATAGTTAGATTGAAATAATATAAAACTGTATTGATTGAATAATTTATTGAATAAGTAATTTAATTGATTGGTAATTTATTGAATAATAAGTATTGTTGATAATTATAGCTTTTGAATGTTTTTTGCAGTCTGATGTATGGGGTAATTAGGTTATTCCTATTTCTAGTTCTATGTTCATGCTGATGGCTATGTCTTGTTAATAGAGTTAGGTTTTTTAACATGGACCAGGTTACAATAAATGTACATTGAAGAGGGAGTCATGATTCCAAGCTCGATAAAACTATTTTTACAGCTTTCAATACTCCTTAGACCAACAATACAGCGAATTGCTTTTTTGCCAAATAAATGCCTTCTTCATATCACTTGAGTTACCCCAAAGACGGAGCCCATAATTGAGATGGGAATGAAAAAAACTATAGTAAGTC
>NC_052513.1:45901868-45939959 GCF_014356525.2 Nilaparvata lugens | reverse complement strand
GGGAAAAGTTTCTATCACTCATAATTAATAATCTACTCACTACTGTATGGATTATTATTAGATGTAAAAATCACCAATACCACAGTAGGCCAGTAAATTATTCATATCAGTCCGATTTTGGATGAGAAAAAGATATAGGCCTAGGTTATAATACTACTGTAGCTTGCACAAGCTTGGAAGACTAGCCGTTATAAGTGTATTTTAATAGTGAGTCTTCTTAGCCACTAGGATTGTTATTTTTTGAAGACAATATTAGTATTCATTATAGAGTTCATGATATCAAGGAGAATTTGTAAGTAAGCCTATAAACTAGTGATAATATTGTAAACCAAGCTACTGCTCGCTTCAACACTTATACTATTAGGTACCTTATAATAGTTATGGTAGCTACAGTTTGTAAGTTCACATTATAATTGTCAATTATTAATGTAATATTGTTTTTAGATAATCAATTAGTAAAATAGAAAATGCTTTCAACGTAGAGTAATAAATCTGAAGCCAAATTGCCTTTATTTTTTCATCTGTGGGAAATCTAAACAAGCATAACCCTTTCTCTGTTTTATTGGCACAATTTATTGCCGAGCACCCTACCATATTCAATGAATTAGAATTATTAAAAATATCAAAATATAATCACCACTGTCAAAGCAAAGCAATACAAGCCATTGAAATGAATGCTATGCTATGACTCAAAATGGCGACTGCGTGTACCCAGTCATTATAGTTCCTTAGAATCTACTGGTCGCATGAATTGGGAATATTTGGAACTCAAAATATCTTGCAGCTGGCCGGAATTGGAAATATATGGAACTCTGAATATGTTGACAGGCGGAACTCCGAATATCGTGCAGACCGGCAAAACTCAAAATATCTTGTCAGCTGGTGGAATTGGAAGTATGTGGAATTGGAAATATATCGAATTCACAATATTTATCGTTATTAGCGAGACTGTGTGGATATGGGATGAAACAAATTTATCACAAAACAAATGAAGGGTTCTATAGTTAACCTAGAATAAAATAATTCATCAACACATCAACAGTCGTCAGTCTTGTTTGTTGAAACAGATAACAGAGTTTTGAAAACATGCATAATATGTATGAATATAATGAATATAATTGAAAAAGAACGACAGACCAGGTCCAAAAGTATTCTATTCCCAAATTTTGATAATGAAAAACAAGTCCAAAAAAGATCAGCCAAGTTTTTTCTACTGTTTAAAGTTCAATTCCAATATTTCTGTCCAAAATTGATATATAATGAGCTATGAATTACCCTAAGTGAGCTAATTAGTCCATATCATTCCAGAAAATAAGTCAGACTTGAACCATTTCTCAATAATAAACACATTACCAGTACTCCCACTTTGGTACTGATATTTTGAGCTCCAGATATTTCCAATTCCGCCATCTGACAAACAAATAATTTGAGTTCCAGATACTCCCAATTCCGCCTAGCAACATATTTCGAGTTCCGGATATTTCCAATTCCGCTGTCTGACAAATATTCGGAGCTCCACCCAGCAACAGTTTTCAAGCATAGGACATTTAACATTGATATTTTGAGTTCCAGATATTTCCAATTCCGCGGCCCCGAATCTACAAGGCTTTCAAAGAATACAGTTCAGTTAGCCTGGTGCTGTCAGTGTGCCTATGTGACCTGACTTCGACTGTGTCTCACATGATCCTACTGGAAAGCTCTCCAGATATAATTTTTGGGGCAGAGCATGGAGCATGGTCACAGAATAGGTACAGAATAGAAACTGTCAATAAAACGCCTATCTAACTAATGCTTTTTACATGATGCAAATACGAGACACGTCACGTGACCTTGGGAGTCAAGTTCCAATCCTGGTCTTCTGATTGGCTCGTGGCAGTAAATGAGATCAATTGATCCGGATCATTAAAGTGATCCAAGCCTACCATCAATACTATAAAGTGAGGTCCACGTTATAATGACAGTATTTGATCAACTTTGGTTTTGCTATCCTTGTCTATCATTTGACAAAGACGGTGGTACTAACTTTTTCTAGGTCCACAATGATGACAATTATGTTTTTGACAGTGCAGAAATATAATTAGTTAATGCAGAGAAACGGCACCGCTATTCTTCTATCTTTATTCACTGCCATTATAACGTGGACCACACTATAGTGAAACAGATAGGAGAAAAACGTTGCCAAGTCTCTCAATTTTGCCACTGATTGTACACAGCTGTTACTCAATTCATCCCATTAAAATTGATCTAATAATAATCATTTCCTTGATAAAATAATCAATTTAATCAAGAGAATATATTTTTTTATAATTTGATTCAAAAATTTGCTTCCATAACTAAGATCAGATTTTATTTTTATACAAACCTGAAATGGCGGTGTCGTATGCGGAGATCACCCACTATGTACAGAACGCCCATGAATGACGTCACGCGTAAATGACGTCATACCTATCCTATCGAAACTATGACGTCATTGAGGGGTATTTCTCTCCCCACAACTCCGCTCCCCCCGCTTGCTCGATACCCTTTTTCTCTCTCGAAACCATGCTCAAACCTCACTCTCACTCATTCTCTCTCATAGAAGACTCTGCTCTGTCAAAGTTTCTTCCTCTCAATCATATACATTCCCTCTTTCTCACACACGTGCTCCCCTCCCACCACTCGCTCAGTACAATCATTCTCTCTCGACATTCACTCTCCCTCGTTCTCTCTCATAGAACACCATACACAATAGTAATATTATAAGGAAAAAATAATAATTCCGCGCGCGCGCGCGCGTACCTGATGCTCTGTCAATGTATCTTTCAATCAATCCTATACATTCCTTCTTTCTCACACAAGCACACACGTCTATACAGTACTTCTCTCTCACACTCTTGTTCACCTACTCTCCCTTACTATTCACTTGACATAAATAAATAATTTTTTTTATAGAACAACTTTCATTATAGAACAAGAGCTTATATTTATTATGTGTTCCAACGCTGGTGAACAGTGAGTAAATACTGATTATACAGATATAATCGATTATATCTGGCTAATTAGGAATGTTATTGAATAATGACTATCATGTCGTTATTACATCTATATTGATAAACTGTATTGGAAATTGGAATTTCAGTACCTACATAAATCAAATTCTTTTTATTCTTCTCTCTACAAATCTACGCTTTGCGATTCTTCTAGAATAATAATTAAACAATATTATTTTTATATATTATTATACTATTAATAATAAGTAAACAATATTATAAGCTACAACAGTTATTTTATTTACTCACTGTTCACCAGCGTTGGAATACATAATAAATATAATCCAAAATAATCTAAAATGATAGAATCTAAATTTTTGTCTTCGAATGGATTTCAGTTTTTTTTTGTGCCATATACAGAAGTCCAGTTATTATCACCAATAAACCTTGAATAATTATGCTGCTTGAACTAGACTCATAGAATAATTATAATCATAAATATAATAATACCAGCAGTTAAACCATACTCCGCAAGGGTATTTTTAAAGCACTGAATAGTGGTTCAGATTGAATTTAGGTTTTGATATTGAACATATTCAATTGTAAATATTGACAATCAATAATAAAACGATTCGATTGGCTCTTTCATCCTCTTTGTATCACAGAATAAATAAATTTGTTTTTATTACTCATTAATTAACAAACATGATGTAGGTAGGCATAAAATATAATCTTCCTCAGTAAATCAAGAATCATCGTACAAAATTTCAAGTGAATCAGTTGAGTAGTTCTCACGCGAATGCCTCATTCGCGAATTTCCCATCCCATATGTGTGTTAGCCAAATCTATACTTTATAATATTATAGAATTACTATTACTATATCTTTCTTAATGAATTAATTTCTACTGGATGTTATGATATTTTTTAACTAGAAATAAATTCATTCATTTATTTATCGTCTATTTTCTGTTTATCAATGTTCTATATGCATTTTTAAACATCATTCTAGAATGATATTATCATGCTTTATATTGAATATATTGATTATACTTGGCTGTGAATCAATAATATCAATTATAATATTTTAGTTTGCAGTACAAATTATTCAGGGCTCAAATCGCCAGAAAAATCGTATATTAAAAAAGTCTCCAGAACAGTCGTCCAGTACGATATTATCCACGCCTAAGCTTCTGAGCTTTCAGTCTTTGTAACATAAAAATAAAATTTTTTTATTGGAAAAAATAAAACAATATAAATTCAAGTTTCTGTGAAATAATTGCAACAGTTGAAAACGATTCAATTCTATTTTTTCTTTTTCTTTACTCTTATTGTCAGTTGAGGGTTGAAGACATAGCCAGGATTTATGTATTGCTGTGGAAGGGGCCAGAAGTGAAATATTAAATATTCAATAATTAGGCTAATGATTACCTACATAGGTTGGTATTCACCAAATACAATTTATATCAAAAACACAGTCACGTAAGAACAATATGGACCTTATTGTGAATCAGATTTTATAATTCATGGCTATATTATATTAAGGTGAGCTACATCATACATATATCAGTTAATCTCAGGTATGCAGCATAAGTTATTCTTGACAGGGGAACATTCAAGAGTGAGAACTGTTCATTGTGAAGGTGCGTACAGGCTTATGCGCCACGAAAACGCGTATTTCTCTTTTCATCAGCTAATATTATGCCTATTATATCTGTATTTTACTGTTTCTGTACAAATGCAGAAGATATAGAGCTGATGAAAAGCGAAATACGCGTGTTTGTGGCGCGTAAGTCTGTACGCACCTATAGAAAGAGGGGTTGTAGATTTCTGAAACCTGGTTAAAGTTATACACTTATCAATTTATAAACTTTATAAAAACACAAGATTTGAAACCTAACTTCTAGGCTGGTCACATATTGCGACGACACGCGACGTGACATGATGTAACCCCAGTCTGCTATAGGCCCTATGAGTTAACATCATAAAATTATAATGTTCATTTTTTTATAATGAAGCTTTGTCTCATATTTGATTTATAATGAACCTCTGTCTCATTGTGAAAATTACAATATTATGATCATAAAAATAATATTATCTCATCTAGCAGACTCGTGTCCCGCCGCGTCGCGTATCAATATGGGACTAGCCATATTGGCAATTGCAATCCAATATGTTTGGAGAATCCATTAATTTTTCTACAAATACAATTTATTACACTATGCTCACATTATGGCATCATGATATATTTGGAAGTATTGAAAAAAGAAATATTGCTTGTTTAAAGAAAGAGGTATGACACACAAAAAGAGTCGGCTCGCTTCACTCGCCTCCATTTACATTCCACATTCTCCCTTCAAATATTCAATATATTATAGAGACTTTCAAGTTCAACGCAATTACTGCTCAATTACATCAAAGTACCTTAGAGTTGCAAATATCTTTGTCTATTCTAATGAAGATTATTAAAAATATTAATTCCCATGTAGAGACATAGTACGTTATACGAAAACGTAACATATACATTATATGATACTTTAAAAGGATTTGTGTATTTCAGTCTAGTACTTTGAAATTTGACATAGAAATAAATGATAAGTAGAGAAGTAGTTTCGAAACATTAATTCCATCCAACTTCTTTGAGTTCCAATGTACTTGAAAAATCTAGAAAAATGCAATGAAACACTGGGGAAAAAACCCTTCAATACAGCACTTAAGCTGAACCCGTGTATCGATTTTAAACTTTTTCAAGTTCAGTAGTTACTGAAGAACTAGGAAAAGCTCATTCCAATGCTTAGGAAATAGGCGTATCATCAGGCAGCAGCTAAGGAAACACAGAAGAAGGCTGGAAAACCGCTGAAATCCTTATTTTCGGGAGTAGGCCTATCTCTAATGAAATTTCGAATCCTTTCAAAGACAAAGTGACAAAGTTGATCTGCCCTAACTGTACTTCTATATTAATTTTAAACATCTGTATCCTCGAAAACGCTGATAAAACGCAAAATCTGCTCAACATTTTGAAAGATTCAAAACATCTTTATTTTTTGAAATTTAATGAAAATATGAATTTCGGGAGGTGGGTCCAGACCAAGACCCCCTTGCAACGTCCTTGCGAAGAGGGAGAATGGAGTGTGACAAAGTTGTAGAAGAATTTGAGGATGCTTATCACATTTTAATGACTATCTTTATTTCAACGATATTTATAATAAATTGATTACTTTCAACTCGGTTTTCATTATCTCGGATAAGGTTACGCAAAACTTATATTCATTCAACTTTTTAAAGACTGTCGATTCTCTGATCACTTATTATTTTCTAGAGAATCCTAATGCAAAACAACAATAATTGTTTCTGAATAATCAGACAATCGATATTGATCTCGGAAAACACCTGTTACTATATCGGCGTATCTTTGGCGAACAAAATTCTTCAACCTCAGCTAAACCTGTGTACTGAATTTTTTTAAATATATTTCCATCAATTATTGAAAAAGGTGAGGAAACGCAGAAAACTGTTACTACATTCTATAATAAACATTCTCCAATAGCCTTATGACAGTTCCTCATATAATATTTTATTCTAATTCAAATTACTAGAATATTATTGAATTATAAGGAATACGAATTGATTTGAACAAGAAGTATTCATCCAGTTAGGTGTATACTCAATGACAAAAATATACAAGAGTATACAAAATGAATGATAATTACTCAAGAACTGTATCATATAAGATTAATCTTTCATGTATCATATCAGATACCTGACTGTGTTAATAGGTATGAAGAAACTCGTCAAAAATATGAAATATGATCACAAGCTCAGAAAAGCTAAAATATAATTTAATAATCTTTTTTTTAACATAAATGAAATGAGAACTCAAAAATTAGTTAAATGTCCAGGTCGAAAAGTTGGTTATTATTCAATTTTGATTATAAACAAACAACAAATTGGAGAAGTTCTTATGACTTTGTTAGTTTTTAAAGATTGATTTGAAACTTCATGGGTGTGTTAATAGTATGAAGGGAATCGCTCTTGATTTTTTGTATAATTCTCCTACGTCCCATCCTCACTCCTAAACCGAAAACATATTATGGTAGTTCTGATGGTATATGAGAGAGGATTCAAAAGTCGCGCTTCTGAGTAGACCAATAGTGTTGTTCCGCGGGCGATTTAATCCAATCCTGTTCCTTGCCGCGAAGCAAAGAGGAAGCTCAGAATAGCGCGACTTTTGAATTTTCTTGCATGTAGCATCAGAACTACCATGTTTTTTTGGTTTGGGACGGAGAAGGAAACGTAGGGAAATTCTACAAAAAATCATGAACGTTTCCCTTCATACAATTAACACACCCATGGAGATTCAAATCAATCTATTCAAAACTAACATAGTTATAAGAATTTCACCAATTTTATGTTAGATCATAATCAGAATTGAATAATATCCAACCTTCTGACCTGGACATTAAACTGATTTCAAGTTTTCATTTTATTTTTCTTAAAAAATGATTATTAAATGATATTTCAGCTTTTCAGTAAAAGCTGTGAGAAGACTCTAATAAATTCAATTTCTGCCGCACAAAACTCTAGGGACTTTTGGCAAGCTCTGAATAAATTTGAATTAAGGAATAATATTGTAAATAACGCCATAACTCCTCAAGACTGGGTCAACTATTTCCAACACCTCTTGAATCCCGAAATGTTAGCTTTACCTCATTTCTATGCTGAACCTTACATAGTTGACAACAGATT
This sequence comes from Nilaparvata lugens, assembly GCF_014356525.2. Taxonomy (NCBI): domain Eukaryota; kingdom Metazoa; phylum Arthropoda; class Insecta; order Hemiptera; family Delphacidae; genus Nilaparvata; species Nilaparvata lugens. The sequence continues at coordinate 45,932,246 of NC_052513.1, read as the reverse complement.
AGATAGAGATTCTAGTAGGGAAGAGCTGAGTAGAGTTTTAAAATTAGTAAAAAATAATAAAGCGGCTGGTGAAGATCAGATCCCATTCGAGTATTATAAAAATGCACCTGATAACTTTCTAAACAAATTGCTGAATGTCTACAATTCTATATTTACATCAGGTAGAGTCCCACATAGCTTTAAGTCGTCAATAATTTTTCCCCTTTTCAAGAAGGGTGAGTGCGATGTAGTAGCTAATTTCAGAGGCATTAGTTTTTTATCAACATTTTTCAAAATATTTGCAGGGTTAATTCTTAATAGACTCAACTGCTGGGTGGAGGAAGATAAAATCTTGAACGAGTTTCAGGCTGGCTTTCGTAAGGGGTACTCGGCCATTGATAATATATTCGCCCTAACATCCATCATTAGTCTGCGGCTGGCTGAAAAAAGGGGTAAACTATATTGCTTTTTTGTGGATTACTCTGCCGCGTTCGACTCAATTGATAGGAATGCACTATTTTATAAGCTTAGTCTCTTAGGTCTCTCCTCAACAAGGACATTGAATATTTTGAGGGCATTAAATGAAGGCACAGCTTCTAGTGTATGGTGTACTGCCAATGGGGGTCTCTCCCAACGTTTTGAAACGAAGTCAGGCTTGAGGCAAGGTTGTTTGTTGAGCCCGTTGCTTTTTTCCCTATTTATGAATGACTTACATGATGGATTAGGGGGAGGATTAATAATAGGTGGTAAGAGGATTAGGGTTTTATTGTATGCCGATGACATAGCTTTGATTTTGGACTCGTCAGTGGGACTCCAGTACATGATAAACAATTTAGAGCGTTACTGTGAAAGGTGGAATTTAAGAGTTAATTTAGATAAGTCAAAAGTAATGGTTTTTAGGAACGGGGGAAAAATGGCTAGGAGCGAGAAATGGACATATAAAAATGAGCAGATAGAGTGTGTCAACAGGTATAAATATTTAGGGGGAGTTCTAACTCCAACCTTGAATTTTGAAGCTCAAGTGAGTGATAAATTAGACAAGGCAAAATTAGCATTGAATGTGGCATGGAAAGGTATTTTAAATAGTAGTAGTGTAGATTTTTCAGCCAAATGTAAGTTGTTCAAAGCTTGTGCAAGGGCGATCTTGTGTTACGGAGCACAGGTGTGGGGTTTTAGACAATATGATAGTGTAGAAAAGTTGCAGCGCCTTTTCATCAAGAAGATTTTTGCACTTCCAATAAATACACCGAATTATATGTTGTTTATTGAAACTCAACTAACACCTCTATTCGAATATTGCCTTAGACTCCATTACAATTATATTCTAAGAGTTATGAAAATGAAAGATGAAAGGCTCCCTAAATTCCTGGCTCAACAAGTTATTCAAAAGAAATGTTTCTGGTTCAAAGAGTGGAAGAAATTAAGTAATCAAATTGGTATAAATTATGAGTACGAAGTTAATTGGGATGACTCATTTAAAAGAATAATCACAGTTTTGAACAAGATGCATAGGGAAATATTTTTGCGGGATGCTCAAGATGGGCGTTTCCACACAAGGTACAAAACTCTCAATTTGGAACTGGGTGACAAAAATTATAATTATGAGATGTGGGTCATGAGGTGGATACTTAAAGCAAGGGGTGAACTGATCCATTTAAACTACAAGCCATGGGTTGCTGATGGGAATTATGTTTGCTCCATGTGTAATCTGAAAGAAATTGAGGATATTTATCATTTCATAGCTCGATGTCCTTGTTTAAGAGAATGGAGAAGAAAATGGTTTGGAATTGGGGAGCTATCAAGGGATGATTTCGTTTCTTTTATGAATGGATGAGATTGGGTAGGGTTGGCCTCCTACTGTAGAGATGCCTGACGTTATAGGCGATTACTTACACAGGAGTTTAACTGGTAACTTATTAGTATAATAAATTGAAACTTATTTATTGAATCTGAGTTGGGTAGAAGTATCGTGTTATAATATAATACAATATAGGTTATTCGAATATTCTCAGGAGGACATCATAGGAAGACGAAATGAAAGGGAATATTAATTCTATGTTATGATTTCCCAACTGCTGACAGTTATTATCATAATATAAAAAGTATAACTTTCTTTTTATAAAACTAATGGATTTTGTTTAGAATGTAGGTTACTATTAAAACTAATTTATGGAATATTCACTTTATTGAATTCAACATTATTGATTTATTTTGTTTCTAAGGTTGTTTTTTCTGTTTTTGTTTCACTATTCAAAAGAACATTCTGCATAGCTTTGATTTATGTAATAATAGTATTATTGGGTTTTACCGACTTTCCGGCTGACGATTGTTTAATGAAGCCGTATAAATGTGTGTTTTCTCATTCATTGTATGTTGCAAATTTGAAGATTAAAGCATTATTTCTATTCTATTCTATTCTATTCTAACTTGTGTGCTGAAAGAAAAAGAGCTGGGAGGAATGAGTGAGTGAGATCAATAATAATAAAAATTAGTTTTATGAAACGGTGGCTGTTGAGAGGGGAGGGTGCAGATACATCACAAGATGTTTGTACTCATTTCAACTGGTTTTATTTCAGTAAAAATCAGCTGGAAGTTTCAAGTGAAAATGCACTTGAAACTTGAAGTTTCAAGTTTGTACTCATTTCAACTGGTTTTATTTCAGTAAAAATCAGCTGGAAGTTTCAGGTGAAAATGCGAGTGCATGAATGCAGATTGCATTTTGAGTCTAGGATGAGGGAGAAGGATGAGAAGGGAGTCGACTGTGTGTGTGAGGTATGAGACTGTGACGTCAGCAATGTTCCATCTCTGCATAGGCTATCTCTCTCTTTACTTACTGCACTGTGCTCTCTCATGCTTTCGCCTATGGTACATCTGTACATAGCGCAAACTGGTTTTCTTTCAGTAAAAATCAGTTGGATGTTTCAAGTGGGAATGCGAGTGCGTGAATGCTGATTGCATTTGTGAGAATGCGCGCGCAACAGTCTAGAATGAGAGAGATTGATGAGAAGGGAGTCGACTGTGCGTGTGACGTATGACACTGTGACGTCAAGCGATGGTCCATCTCCGCATAGACTATCTCTCTCTTCACTAGCTGCACTGTGCTCTCTCATGCTTTCGCCTATGGTACATCTGTACATAGCGGGCGATCTGCGCATACTACAGCGGCTAATTTAAAAAGCTGTGATACACCAATCTGAATTTCAAAACAACAGAAATTAAGTTATTTAGTAAGTATTCTATTCAAATTCTTTTAAGAATAATAGAAAAATAGAAATCCTTTTCAAAATAAGTAATTCCAATATAAATAATTCTGAAATAACCTTTCAATATTATTTAAACCAGTACGAATAGGTCTAACCTAAACGTGTAGGCTAACTGAAGCATGGATGAAGTCTAGGATGGTTAGTTATCAAAAATGTCATTTCAGGTATTTTAATTTGTGTTTCTCATACGGTAATGTCTGAAAATTATTTCATTGTTTCAAAAATACATTTTAAATCAATTATTCGACTTGTGTACCAAAGTATTTGGAATGAAGAAAAAAAATAGCAGCTGATTTACTTTTTTTGTACAGTCACTGTCAAAAGTGAAAATTAAATTTTTTGGCAGACAACATTGCAAAGCTAGAGATAGATAGCGCTATCGGTTTTGTTGTATGATAGAAAAGGACAGCAACAGTATTGTCAATTCTACACTGCCATTATAACGTGGACCTCACTATATTACAATGCGGCGCTTCCTAACAGGATGGCGGATTTTTGCGTCAGGGTACTAGCCAAGTTTCCATACTGTATGTATACTGTGGCATGGTAGAAGATTACTTGCTGGATTAAGCAGGTCGGCTCACTGTTGATGGATAAAGTGAGGTCCACATTATTATGGCAGTGAAGAAAGATAGGAGAAAAACGTTGCCAAGTCTCTTCATTTTGCCACTGAGTGTACACAGCTGTTACTCAATTCATCCCATTGAATTTGATCCAATAATAATTATCATTTCCTTGATAAAATAATCAATTTAATGTCAAATTAATCAAAAATATATATTTTTTCATAATCTGATTCAAAAATTTGCTTCCATTACTGAGATCAGATTTTTATTTTTATACAAACCTGAAATGTCGGCTAATTTAAAAAGCTGTGATACACCAATCTGAATTTCAAAACAACAGAAATTAAGTTATTTGGTAGGTATTCTATTCAAATTCTTTTTAGAATAATAGAAAAATAGAAATCCTTTTCAAAATAAGTAATTCTAATATAAATAATTCTGAAATAACCTTTCAATATTACCTATTTATTACCGGTATGAGTAGGTCTAACCTATAAATGTGTAGGCTAACTGAAGCCAGTGAACTCTATAGGCTACTAACTATAGCACGAAGTAGAAGGAAGAAGGAAGAAGTAGAAGGAAGAAGGGCTTTTCTTCTCTGTGACTATAGTTAGTATAGAGTTCAGTGACTGAATCATGGATGAAGTCTTGCATGGTTAGTTATCAACTTTTAAAAATGTCATTTCAGGTATTTTAATTTGTGTTTCTCATATGGTAATGTCTGAAAATTATTTCATTGTTTCAAATATATATTTTAAAACAATTTTATACGACTTGTATACTGAAGTATTTTGATAGAATGAAGAAAAAAAAAATGGCGGCTGAGAATTGTTTGTTTACTTTTGTACAGTCACTGTCAGAAGTAAAATAAAGATATTCTGGCAAACAGACAACATTGCAAAGCTAGAGAGAGATAGCACTATCTGTTTTGTTGTATGATAAAAAAGGACAGGAACAGTATTGTCAATCCTACACTGCCATTATAACGTGGACCTCACTATACCTATTTCAAGGGGAAAACATGTACCTCATGGCATGTTTCAGGGATCGGTGCTTGGGCCTTTGCTGCTCCTGATTATAATGAATGATCTGAGACTGGAGGACTCCAGCATTTTTTTTGCGGATGACACCACAATCATCGGTAGGGGTGGTGGTCCCCCAGCAGCAGGATTGTGAGTGCAGCAACTCTTTGCTGAGGTCAGAGACTGGTTCTCTGCAAATAAGCTCTTTCTCAAGGAATGAAAGACCCAGAAAGTGATGTGTACTCTTGGCAGCACAGATCTGAACCAGGCACCTGTCATTCATTATGGATTCAGTATGGATTCAAAGCTGACTTGTGAGCATCATATTCTTGGAGTTTGCAAGAAGCTGTCAAGAGTCATATTATGTTTCCAGGAAGTTGAGAGCACTGCTGAGAGTCAAGCGGTTGCTGATTTTGTGCCATACAGTTTTTGTAGCTGCATACTATTGTATGGTATCTTGATCTGGGGACATTCGCCACATGCCTGAGACATTCTACTGCTTCAAAAAAAAGGTCTCTGAATTATCACAGATAGCAAGTAAGATGCACATCGCCAGCCAATCTTCTGCAGATTGGGCATCCACACAGTCTGCAGACACTACATCTTGGCTTCATTACTATATAGAGTGAGTGAAAAGTCCAAGAACGGCCTTATATCTCGTACACAAAGGTAATTTTTGATGGTGGGTGTGATTGGGGATCCTACTCGAATTGAAAAAACTACTTTACAATGACTTTAAAAATCTGGTCTGCCATCTTGGATCCGCCATGTTGAATGCAACTTTGTTTTTTTAAATAGGAAGGTGGTCATGCGATACATGATTTTGATAGGGAATTTCAAGAAAAAATGAATGGTGGTAGCCACATATCGATATCTCAATCCGTTTTGAAGATATTCACATTATTAATCAATACTATTCAAAGCAGAAAAGAGAGAAAAAAATGTGAGAATGAGAATCAGAAAAACGATCCATGGTAGCAAAAAGAGAAGAAAATTCTCTACAACCTACACTACTTTTTGGATTTTTCATCTGAAGTATTTCACAAGATACGCAACTTTGAATATGTGATACATTAATCATTTTCACAGTCTCAATTGAAAAAATGATTTTTTCATTTTCTCATTTTTTCTGCGATTTCACTGTTATTCAAGAGTCTTTTAAACAAGTAAGATGCATGATAGAAACTTGTGATTGGTCTCAAATGGAAGAGATTTACATGTTCTATAAGCTGCATCAAATCCATCTTGCATGATTGTTAATTATCGAAAAACTGTTGAGACTGTGAAAATGAGAAAACTATTACAAATTTCTTGATTTTTTGAAACAAATGTATCTTACTTCATGATTATATTTCCACAAAATTCATCCACCTCACATGAAAAAGGAAAATATGTTCTTCAAATCAAGACCAAGTACCATTGAAGTTGAAGGTATTGATTGTATCAATTTAATGATAAATGATCTTTATTATTTCCGGTTCCCGAGATACACAGTTTTGAACATAGAAATTGAGCATTTTTCTGTGTATTTGAATATGGGCTAAAATACACTGAAAGATGAATTTTCTATTTTCTCATCACATTTAAGTTATGATACATGCTTTTGAACCGCCTTGACGAGCTGAGAAGAATGCGCAGTAGAACAAGGAGATCTGACCATTCTGTCAAAAGTTATAAGTGTTTGAAGCTTTGATCCTTGACATATTGTTATGGGTGCCCCCCCACCCGGAAAAAATTGAATTAAGTGTATCTAATGGGTGATTCTCATAGAAAATAACCCTCTTCCAATGATTTCAGCCGAAATATGGTTTTGTTTTTGTTAGGAAGGCCTTGAAAAGGTATTATAATGAAAAAATTGTATTTTTACTGAATGATTTGTTTTTTATTTTTGGGTGTCCCCCCTCTCACTCTACTAAATTTGAAAATTCCCAAGTAATCCTGTTCAGAATTAATTGCTCTTCCACGTGATGTGTGATTTTTCATCATTACTAGTGAAATATCCAAGTTGTATAGGGTGAGAGTGGTGAGTTTGCATAATTTTGAAGAACTCTTAAAAAATACCCCTTTTTTGAAAATTCGTAGCTCTGGAACTAAAAACGGTAGAGTCCTGCGTGACCACTCAATTATTAGATCTCGCAGTGAAAGTTATCTCTGAATGTATTCATAGACTTGACTATGGACAGTGTTGCCAAGTTTCAGTGTCTTCCGTTGAAAGGAAAAACCTGTGGACTTCCAGTTTCAAAACATAATAGATGAGTGTGTAATGATAAATACCAGTTATGTACCCCATTTAGTAGGATATAAACTCAAAAAGCATTCACAAATCACCTCATTTCGTAGGCTACATACTCATGGAGCATACACACTTCAGAGTCCCGTTTAGTAGGTCCAACCGGAAAGAGTGTGTGATGAATGTGTGTATGACGAATGTGGCGCGGATCTGGCGGATTTTTCTGTAAGCATAAGTATGTGAAATCTAGATTCGAAACGGGGTGATTTTGAAAAAAAGTGTGTAAAGTAGTGATTCGGATTCAGAACAGTCCTGGAAGTCGTTTTGAGTGGATGCACACTGAGGTACGAAACGGGCGCACCCCGTTTGGTAACCGCTCCCTGTTTCATGTTGTGCTTGAGCACAATTCACCCCGTATGACCCCTTTTACAAACACACACACACCACACACACACACACACACACACACACACACACAACACACACACACACACACCACACACACCACACACCACACACACACACCAACACACACACACACACCACACACACACACACACCACACAACACACACACACACACACCACACCACACACACACACACACACACACACACACACACACACAACACACACACACACACACACACACCACACACACACACACACACAACACACACACACACACACACACACACCACACACACACACACACACACACACACCAATACCCAAAAACCACTTTTATAGAAATTTGGGTACCTTAATTTTCTTCGGAAAGCAATACTTTCCTTACCGATGGTAATAGGGCAAGTAAAGTAAAAACGCAGTAAACTCTATTGATGCGTGTCATCGTCTCCGAAAAAGAGAGAATCAACCAACTGCAGGAATTGCGGTCCGTTTTGTGCGCAGGAGCGATGTTGAAACCCTTCTTCAGAGAAGAAAAATGAAAGGTGATCTGAACACTCAACATATGGGCTTCATCGGTGACGCTAAGCCGGTGTATATTAACAGGTCCTTGACAGCCAAAAGGAGGTTACTGTTTGCTAGGGCGAAAAAGGTACAGCGAGCAAAAGGGTTTAAATTCGTCTGGATCGATATGACAGGTAATGTGAAGATGAAGTTTAGTGAGGGTGATAAGGTGATTAGGATTTACTCTGAGAAAGACTTACAGGACATTATGGATGAATAATAGGTAATAGATGGAATACTGATGAATTAGTTTATGAATTATGAACTCACTTCAATATGAACTTCTTTTTTATCATATTTTAATTTTAACTTACCATTATCTATATCTGATCATACCATTATTTATACTTATTTTCTCTATATAGGCTACCCCAAATTACATTTCTTTCAAGTAGGCTTTTTAATTGAAGTCATGTTTGTCTTTGCTGATTTGAATTGCAGGTTTTCTTTATTTATACTTCTTGTTTCAAATTCAGAATTGATTATCATATTTTTGATGATTATAGATATATGTGTAATGAGTGGTCGGTGCGCATTCTTGGATTGATTCTTCTCCAAGAATTGATAGGATATTTACATTGTTTTTAACCGATTGGTATTAGTTGATTGGGTTTTTGAATGATTATTGCTATGATTTGCACTCATAATTATTACTGACACTAGTAAGTTAGTTGTGGAAATGATCTATTCTACTATGACTAACATCTTGTAGTCGAAACTATCTGGCAAGTTGATCTCTCTTATCAATGAAGGCAGTACAGTATTGAAATTATCTTGTTAATGTATATCTGTACAGTTCCACGGTACAACGCATTCTACTGAAATGACTATATACACTGTTATTCTGTTTTAAAAGCAGTTTTATCTTTTCAACTGATAGTCCTATAGCTTTCTGAATTCCGCAACCGATCCATTTGTTTATTATGCTTTCTTCTTTCATTTCTGCCAAGCCCAATCAAGTAAGTGAAATCTCTCACTAAAATAATATCTCACTAAATAAATGATAATTTAAAGAAGTCTACATTGCTTTATGTGGAATCATATAATTGGTTGTTATCACCCAATTACCATGCATGCTGATATGATGGTTGGCTGGTAATGTATAAATTAAATACTGTTACGATTATTTTTCAAGCTTATCATATCTAAGATTAGAGAAAACTGATATTATGTACTTATATTCCTGACTGTAACTGAATTATTCTATTTGATGAGCGGCTGGTAAGATGATCTTACGATTCCCAATTTCTCAATGAACTATTGCATTAATTCCTTGAAAGTTTATTATCAAAATGTAAGGGGTCTCAGAACGAAGACTCATGGTTTCCTTCAATCGGTGCTTGCCTGTGATTATGATATGATTTTGATAACGGAAACTTGGCTTAATTCTAGTTTTGTTGATTCTGAACTTTTTGATGAGAGATACACTGTTTATCGTAGAGACAGACCTGGTAGCGACTCTTGTCGTGGTGGAGGTGTGCTGATTGCCGTTCGTAGGGACATACCCTCGGAGGAATGTTTTGATATTAATTCGTCTCATAATCTCAGAAATTCAGAGAATCTGATGATTCGTATTCTATTACCCACTTGTCCTATATATATTAACATTGTCTACTTTTGTAATAATGCTCTCATAGGTGACTTTGAATCATGTTTTGATCTCACCATCCCAAAAAACGTGTCAATGCAATTAACTCGAAGTATCCTCCTTGGTTTAATCGGAATATCATACAGATGATTAAGAGGAAAAACAAACTCGCACGGAAGAAAAATTTTTCGGCCTATCATAGAAATCGGTTCAACGATATTAGAAGAGAGCTGAAAAATCTTATATCCCGTTCTCATGATGAGTATATGATTAGGGTACAGAGGAATATCAAGGGTGAGTCGAAGGAGTTCTGGAAGTTTGTGAATAGTAAGCGTGAGGCTAAGGGGATCTGTCAGAGAATGGAGCTCGGTGATAGGGCCTTTGTGGGATCTGAATTGCCCGATGGTTTTGCTGAGTACTTCAAGTCGGTTTATACCCCAATTACTTGCACCTTTAGTGATAACGTGAATCAGATTAGTGAGGAAAATGGAATTAGAAGGGATTTGGCTTCCAGTTCATTAGCTGTTTCATCAGTTTCTGTTGAGAGCATAAGGAGGGCAATTAACAGAATGAAGCCACTCACTACTCCTGGTGAGGATGAGGTTCCTGCATTCATAGTGAAAGGTTGCAGAGATGTGTTGGTTGACCCATTGAAATATATATTCGATTTATCTTTGGCGAAAGGTTTATTTCCTACAAGGTGGAAGATTTCCAAGGTAATACCCATTTTCAAGTCTGGCAGAAAGGATCTAATTGATAACTATCGTCCGATCTCCCTGCTTTCAGTCTTCGCAAAGGTTCTTGAGCGTGTTTTGTATGGTGAGATTTTGTGTTACTCCCGTCCTCTGATATCGGACTGTCAACATGGGTTTCTTCCTGGAAGGTCTGTGGTCACCAATTTGATGGAGTTCACTATGGATGTTTCGAGGGTAATGGATTCTGGAGGTGAGGTTGATGACATTTACACAGACTATGCAAAAGCATTTGATCGTGTTGATCAGGGAGCACTGTTGAAGAGACTTGATGATTTGGGTTTTTGTGTGCAACTTGTGAATCTTTTCAGAAGTTACTTATTCCATCGTACCAATTATGTTATGGTCAGGTGTTCTAGATCAACTCCCTTTTTCAGCACTTCAGGAGTTCCACAGGGGAGTGTACTCGGTCCTCTTTTATTCCTTCTATTGATCAATGAACTGCCTCTCCAGTTGAAGAAAGCAAAATGTTTGATCTTTGCTGATGATGTAAAGCTCTACATGGAGATTACTAACTCCAATGACTGTAATTTGTTGCAGCAAGATCTTGACAGATTGGCTAGATGGTCTTCTATCAATGGACTTGACTTGAATGTTAGGAAGTGTAAGTGTATCTCATTCTCTAGAAAAAAATTGAAGATGAACTTTTCTTATGAAGTACATGGTATGAATCTGGAAAGAGTCGATACATGTAAGGATTTGGGTGTAATCTTTGATAGCTGTCTCAGGTTCTCAGTGCACATAGACTATAGCATAGCTAGAGCCAATAAAATGCTAGGTTTTGTTATGAGGAATACAGCTAACTTCAATAACCTTGATGCAATATGTACTGTTTATGTGTCATTGGTCCGGAGTGTGTTGGAATATTGCTCTGTGATTTGGAACCCTTATACTGATTTGTGTACTCATGGTCTTGAGGTAGTTCAGAATAAGTTTTTGAGGTTTCTCTATTACAAGCGCTTCGGCCAATCCTGTCCTTTGGTTTTCCTACAGACCGTTTGAGAAGTACCTTTCACTTTGTATCATTGAGATTACGACGGGAGAGAGACTCATTGATTTTTGTGCATGGTCTGTTAAGGGGTCGATTTTCTTCTCCTTCGCTGCTCTCATTGATCAGGTTCCATGTTCCTGCGTTCAATTCCAGAGATCATCCCACCTTTGATATTATCAGATGTAGAACGGTCAGTGGTTACAATGCTCCCCTGTTTAGGTCTCTTTGATTATACAATAGGCTTAATAATGCATTAGATATTTTTGATTCAGACAGTGTGTTCAGGCGGGACTTGAATAAGATTTATGTTTGTTGAGTTTTGTCTTTTTTTTCTTTCCTATGTATTACATAATTTATTAGTGTTTTTATTTATAAGTTTCATATTTGCAAAGTTTCCATAATTCTCTTTTCTTCATTTCTTTTTTCTTTTCTTCTTGAATTTTTCAGTATTAGTTACATACTTAGTTCTTCTTCTTTTATCTGTTATACTATAAGTTTCATATTTGCAAGGTTTTCTATTATTTTTTTGTTGTATTTTGTTTTTTCTAAAACTCAATAGTATATTAGTTAAGTTATTCTATTTTCATTTTAATGTATTGTATTTTCAAATTGTATTATGCTCAATGTGTGTTATGAGGGCAATAATGGGATTCAGTTCCTGGTGCTCTCAAATATGTAAATTTTCAAATAAATAAATAAATAAATAAATCTAATTCTGAATGAGAATGCTTATTATTCTGTAAATTCACTTTCAAATTGTTGAAAATGTGATATTCAGTGCTGTGAGTTTATAAATAATTTGTGTTTTTTTTTTCAATCTATGACTTGATTTATTCAATTGTAATGGGTGATGATTAAAAATGTACGTTTTTCAAAAAATGTGATTTCATATTCAAATTTCGTTTATCACACACATATACGAGAATTTAGAATTAATGAGAAAGTGGCCTGGAATAAGGTTCATGATTTTCATTCTTCTGTATTTATTAGTGATGACGGTAGGCTTATTATCAATGCCGTGCTACCAATTTCTCCTAATTCGGTTGGATAGCATTTTTCACCTATTAACCTAATGAAAGTTATCGGCTCCAACGTAATAGATTCTTGATAAACTATGAATGGATCTATCGCCTATGAATGAGAAATCCAGTTTTCAGAGCAAATCAACTTATAATCTTCAGAAGAATTTTGGCAATATACTACACAAATACACAAAGAACAATATCTTACACGCTTAAGCATCTAAAATCATTATGAGCTAAATACTTATCCACTTATATAGTTGAAAAACAATGGCTATAGGCTTTTAGACACACAAATCAATTAATTATAGACAAAATAGAACACTATAAACTGTTCAAAACTCAATTTAAAACATTAATATTTCACTTAAACAGAAAAATATTCAGAGAGCATAAAATTAGAACACATGCAGCCAGCCATCATTTTTAGAGAAGAAGGAAGCCTCCTCGTCAGAACAAAAACCACATCTCAAAATCAGTGTCTACGTCATGGACACGTCACCAAAAAATGATAAATTACAAGTTTAGAATTCACATTTTATATTTGTTCTCAATAAAACTTTATTTTGAAACTATTATTTTAATTTTTTATATATCATCTCTATTTAAATAATCCATTTATCTGTTAATTCTGTCAACTCAGCCTCGGTGACACCATGGAACATGCAACACAATCATTTACGATAAATTCTCAGTCAAAAAGTTGTCCGTATATCGATTACTCTGATATTTACTATAAAGTTTTATAGATCTCGAATTGAAGATTCGATTCCAATCGAGAAAAAAAATATAATATTACAAATACCCCCCTCTTGACATAAAAAATTTTACTGTTTGAAAATTTAAAGAAAAATATTACATTGACCCAAATGGAAACTGTTGAATTGTAAATTCGAGAACAGTAACAATTTTTTCTATAAAAACATTACATGTCATCCTATAATATTGAAAATTATTGTACAAATTCATCAATAGCATTTGTTATATGTTTCCAAACAATATTTCAAAGTATAGAATATCAAAATTACTCTTGATTTAGCTTTATAATTTGAAGGAAAATATCTCAACAGAAAGTTTAATATACAAAGAATAGTTTTTTGAAATTGCACATAAATTTAATAGATAGAAAAATTCAATTTTTATTCATAAAAAAAAATTTAGTATGTTGAATAAAAAATTTATTATATATATTCTTTTAAATGAATTGATGAATTGTTACATTTAATTTTCACATAAAATTTCAATAAATCAAAAAATGTTCATTTCTTTCATCCTTGACGCGGTTGATTTTATCGATGCAAATTTTGGAAAACAGTCCGTTAAGGCACTCAGTATGATTTTCAGTTAAGTGTGACTCCAGTGTGATGACGTTAGTGTTGGGCTGATCCGAATACTCGTAGTGTTGGGCTGATCTGGATGCACGTAGTGTTGGGCTGATACTTGTAGTCGACTGATGCATATCAAACTCGATACAGGTGACATCTCAGTTAGCATTGCCTCATGCTTGTAGTAGACGGCTGCATACCAAACTCGATACAGAGTCACGTAAATTTTGTATCATATTTGTAATTATACAATGTACATTTCAGGCTTGAAATGACAATGTAATTTGTTTTTCAGAAAAGAGATAGACGCTGCATACAGGATTAATTTAGGTGAGGATTAATTTAGGTAAGGTTTGGTTTTTTGATATTTTCAGCTTTCAAGGTTTAGAGTTCTGCATACAGGAATAATTTAGGAGAGGATTTTTTTTTTTGAATCAATTCTTTCATGATACTGTGACTGTTATTCTGAATTCAAAGTTGCAAACGTGAACATGGATGGCAATTACCTCCAGGTAATGTGGTAGTGTTGAAGTTTGAGATACAAGGTCAGCAATAAGCGTTGGCGTTGTCATTGGCGTATGCTTTGGTGTCGGCATTGGCATAGGCATCAACATTGGCGCAGGCATTGGCATCGGCATAGGCATTGGCGTAGATATTGGCATTGGCATCAGCACAGGCATCGGCGTAGTTATTGGCGTAGATATTGGCGTTGACATTGACATCAGAGCAGATATTGGCGTTGTTATTGGTGTAGATATTAGTGTAGATATTGGCGTTGATATGGCGTTGACATTGACATCAGAGCAGATATTGGCGTAATTATTGGTGTAGATATTGACATCAGAGCAGATATTGGCGTTGACATTGGTGTAGGCATCAGCATAGATATTGGTGTAGATATTAGTGTAGATATTGGCGTAGTTATTGTGTAGATATTAGTGTAGATATTAGTGTAGATATTGGCGTTGACATTGACATCAGAGCAGATATTGGCGTAGTTATTGGTGTAGATATTGACATCAGAGCAGATATTGGCGTTGATATTGGCATAGGCATCAGTGTAGATATTGGCGTAGTTATTGGTGTAGATATTAGTGTAGATATTGGCGTTGACATTGGTGTAGGCATCAGCATAGATATTGGTGTAGACATCAGCATAGATATTGGTGTAGATATTCAATTGATGAGTCACACTAGTTCGAAAATCACCCATATGTTCTTAACACTCTTCATGGCATTCACTTGTTGCTGATTTCGAGATTCACGTGATAATTATTTCAATGTTTATGTCCATGCTATACCTGTTATCGTGAACGGGCTAGAGTCAAGAAAACTTCAATTAATCTTGCCATGCCTGATTTAATAGGTTTATACTATAGAAAAACACTATAATTTGAAATAATTGAAAAATACAAACAGCTTCAATAAACATTGGCAACTAAAATCGAACAACAGAAACAACAATTTCATGTTACTTTGTTGACATTCTTCATCTGATTCGGGGGCGCATTACTATCCCCGTTTAGATAGCAATACGTCACAAAACCAAACAATATCAGTCATCAAATAACAAATAATTAACTTCAACATAAAATTACTCAAGAAAGAAAAGCCCGTTGAACCCAAGTTTTGTCGATAGTAACCCATATAACCCATTTCATAATAATTTTGAATCCCCACTTTTGATTGACATTCTCGAATGAACCTTTGTTTCACTACACTGCACTTTCGTTGGTCTGTACGTTGCTTTATCGTCGGGGTTACAGTACCTTGTTTTTGGCGGTGAGCTTTTACCGGTTGAATTTGGCTTGACGGCGACGTCCTCTTACGTCCCTAGACCTGTCGTCTGAACGGTGTCTTGAAGCGGTGTTACATAAAGTTGCGGAACCAAAGGGGTGGTAGTACAAGAAGTTGGTTTGGGGACACACATGAACCGCTGTAAATAAATGTATTACAGCATTAATTTCTAACTCTTCCTACAATTCATCAAAAGCTTAAACAGGAGTTATCTATTGATTACAATTAATTAAATTCTCTCATTCTATTTGAATCCTCATTTTATATAGATTTTTATCTTTAAACTACTGATTCTTTTTATCAGAATTAATGGATCTTTCTTCACAAATAATTTAAATTGAAATGATGCTAACTTATATGATATTTTTCGTTTGGTTTGCAAAATCAAATATAATTTTTCATATAGTAGCTCGGCTAGTATTGTTGGAAACTTGTGCGCCAGCCAACATTTATTTTATTTATTATTTATGAACTATAGGACACAATCCAAGTGTAAATAACGGGCATTCGCCCAAAACTGCTCAGAACCTTAATTAAAAATGAACATTCCAGAGTTTATGATTTGATTTACCTACAAATACAAGTCCAAAAACTAGTATCAACTGAAATTATGAATTTATCACCTAATAAAACAAGACACTTTATAACACAATAAAAGAAAAAAATATTGAAAATTTCACTTTAAGGAAAGATAATGTTTGCCTTATAAGATTCATCTTGTGGATAGTTTTTACCTTTAATTAAATAAAATTAGTAGACACATAGAAAATAATTTAAATTGTATTAAAATTTGAACATTCATTAATATCAATTTCCTGGAGAAGAAAAACTTTCTTCTTCATCTATTAAGATTTCTATCATAAAAATTTACTAAATCATTCAAAAGCCTTAATGACATAAGAAAACAGAGTCTGAAAAATATAAATTAAAAATGTCATAAACTCAATATGAACATAATCTTAAAAGTTTCATTCCAATTTAAAGGCTATCTTCCTGACTTTCAGCAATACTCTACGATAATATATCTCCAGAAACAATAACTCAAATGTAACGTAACTGAAAACTTTCTATACTTCTGTAGAAAAAAATTTATAAGTATCTTCCATCACTAATAAAATCAAAAGGATTATTCTCAATCAATATTATTAACTTGAAAAATAACAGGCTTAATTAATTCAATACTCTTATGGAAGTTTCAATCAATTAAATTCCCTAAATTATATTTTAACCTTATTTTACGTACCTTAGCGGTTATTTGAAGAAACAATTATTCGTACATGATGAAGAAACACAATTAAACCTTTCAGGACATGGCACTACTAGTAAATTTAAACATTAATAAAAAATAAAACTAGCTCCTACATTTACTACTGAAATAAACTTATAAACCTGCCCAAAAAGGGGGAAACATAGTGACTACATCTTTACTCTCGTAGTGCTCCTAGCAAAGTGTCCTCCAGAACGTAATCTGGTCTCTCGACTGGGGAATCCCCACTACTGTATTTAGAAACAGGTCTCCTATTGGGCGAATGGAATCAATTTGACCAATCGTCGCGTGGCTTCTAGAGCCTTTGGACCAAATAGTAACTGCAAAATCGGTAGTTTGTTATAATTTCAATGCTTGCTGTTTTCCAACTTATCGCACTTTATGTCGCGACAAGAAGGCTAAGTTTTAGAGATAATTCCATAATCTACATTCCTCGACGACTCGGAGCCACAATTTTTAAATATCTATCATGGGAAACTCGAAGTCATGGCCGTTCATAATAGAGAGAGAAAATAATTTATTTTGCTAACTCACTTACAATAATGGCTCTAGTCTATTGCGTATTAAATTTACTATTATAACTTGGGAAAAGGCCTGAATTAAAGAGAGTGCCCGGCACAACATCAATAATATTTTGCTTCAAAGGCAATCAATATTCGTAAGTAATCATCATCTATGGCAATCAACATAAGTAATCAACACAAAAAATATTATCTCATTACTGCCTCTCTAAGTCATAACCTCTGTTATTCCTTCTTTAGGCAATAATGGGTTTCCATCTCAAAAAACAATCACATACCAGCAAAATTCTAATCAACAAACCCCACTAAAATTTCTACATACTACACTCCAGCATCCATTTCAAACGATAATCAATCATATCAAAATTTATAGAACAAACAGTTTTTAAAATTTAGAAAAAGACATCAATTACAAAAACTTTAGAAAAATTTTAACCTTTAACTCATTTCAATTAATAATATGACAAGACGTTTTTATTTAATGGAAACATTATCATTCAATTTAACTTTCATTAATACATCTCATATATATGGTGACACAATTCATTAATACTTTCAAATTTTGAAGTTTTATTATTATAACAAAAGAATTTATACATAAGATTAAATTTCAGCATGTTCTAAATTGAACCATTTATTTTTTAAATAATTTCAGAATTTGAAAACTGTATAATAAGTACAAACATTTCAAGATTACAATACAAAGACGATCAAGATGGATAATGGGTAAATAAGTTCCCTAAAAAATACAAACAAGAGAAAAAGAAAATTGGGTAAATAAGTTTCCTAAATAATATAAAGAAGAGAAAGATTAATTAGAGCCTATCCTACATGTCAGTACTGAACTTTCATAAGGAAGTATATTTAATAAAATATACTACTATGGAATTTTGTAGATTCCAAGTATGACTCTAATTTGTTATAATTGTGAGCTATCACTCCCACAAAAACAACTGGTGAAGGAAAAAAAATATGTTGACTATTGTGACTGGGTGGAGAGTTCCTAGATGTCTGTAAGGCAATGTGATAGCAGACTCTAGTATCGGACCACAAAAACAAAAGTATGCAAAAGGTTTTTTACAAACATTTGATGTTGCAGTCTTAAAGTTTTTATATCGCAAACAAGTAGGTCAGATAATCGAGTCCAGCCATATGTGGTTCACACCCACACCTCTAAAAGAATCACACCTACTTGTCTACCAAAAATCCAAAGTATTGGACAGCAAAAAAAATATAAATGCAAAATGGGTTAAAAGCCCAGAAGAAAACTATAATCTAATTACATATGGCTTATGGCACGATATGCAATGAAAGATGAGAACATGGGACATAATTTGCTCTAAAAAACCTAATTACCTAATATGATACCTAAAAAAAAATAGACATAATTAAAATATGTAATACATGATGAAAAAATATGAGCAAAATTTGAATTAAAATTGTTTTCCAAAATACCCTTAATTTTGATCCAGTTTGTGATTTCATTTCTCTCAAGATACTCGGTCAAGTTTACTAAGAAATGCATTGGATTCTTTTTGTCAATTTGCATTTGGAATTCAAACCTATCGAAATTACTATTGTTACCAGAATGATTACACATCGGTTTTGTTGACATGCTAATTTTATTTATGTTTTTCCTAACCTCAGTTATAGCAGCTGTATTTTCTTGACAATCTATTTTCAAAGAGGATAATACCTTGATTTCCTTGTCTATTTTTTCGTTTAATTCTACAACCTCTTTTTCAACATGCTTAATACTTTCATTATTTTCTACATTGATAGCATTTTGTGTCATATTTTGTTGCTCAACTATGATCTTATTTTTATTTACTCTTTCATTAACCTCATTGACCCGATCAGAAATTTGAATGATTTTGTTTTGCATCGATTTTTCTACATCTAACATTGATGTTTCAAGATCATTAGTTTTCTGCTGTAGATGACCTATTTCTTTGTGATTTTTACTTAATGTATCATTTATCTCTTTTATTTCCCGCATTGTACTAACCTGATCTAGTTTTATGCTAGCAAATTCTTGCTTCATATCATCAAACCTAGCATTTTGATCTTGTCTCAAATTATCAATCTTAGCATTTTGCTCATCAATCTTGGCATTTTGCTCATCAAACCTAGCATTTTGCTCATCAAACCTTTGTGTTAGGAATGCTATAAGATTTATATAATTTTTAGCTCCTACCATACTTGTTTCATTTGATATTTCTACTACTTTCTCATGAATTGTTACATTTGAAACGTTTTCACTTACAGCTACACTATCGTTTGAGTCATTGTTTAAGGTTAGGTCTAAATCTTGTGATTCTTCATCTAAGTTTTGAATGTTTTCACTGGATAAAACTTCATTTTTTTTATTGTTCTCCATCTTGCTACTGCGTAAAAAATATTTACTCATTAGAACCTGAACTTTCTCGAACCGATTTCCCACTCAGCAGCATCTCCCATTCATAATCATCAAGATATCTATCCTACCAATAATTTTTTATAACCAGGGATATATTTTGTAGTTTGAGTCCCACACCAGGGCGTACCATTTGCTGTGCTACCAATTTCTCCCAATTCGGTTGGATAGCATTTTTCACCTATTAACCCAATGAAAGTTATCGGTTCCAACGTAATAGATTCTTGATAAACTATGAATGGATCTATCGCCTATGAATGAGAAATCCAGTTTTCAGAGCAAATCAACTTATAATCTTCAGAAGAATTTTGGCAATATACTACACAAATACACAAAGAACAATATCTTACATGCTTAAGCATCTAAAATCATTACGAGCTAAATACTTATCCACTTATATAGTTGAAAAACAATGGCTATAGGCTTTTAGACACACAAATCAATTAATTATAGACAAAATAGAACACTATAAACTGTTCAAAACTCAATTTAAAACATTAATAATTCACTTAAACAGAAAAATATTCAGAGACCATAAAATTAGAACACATGCAGCCAGCCATCATTTTTAGAGAAGAAGGAAGCCTCCTTGTCAGAACAAAAACCACATCTCAAAATCAGTGTCTACGTCATGGAAACGTCACCAAAAAATTATAAATCACAAGTTTAGAATTCACATTTTATATTTGTTCTCAATAAAACTTTATTTTGAAACTATTATTTTAAATTTTTATATATCATCTCTATTTAAATAATCCATTTATCTGTTAATTCTGTCAACTCAGCCTCGGTGACACCATGGAACATGCAACACAATCATTTACGATAAATTCTCAGTCAAAAAGTTGTCCGTATATCGATTACTCTGATATTTACTATAAAGTTTTATAGATCTCGAATTGAAGATTCGATTCCAATCGAGAAAAAAAATGTAATATTACATCAAATAACGAGTTTAGACCACCAGTAAAATGGGATTTGTATTTCATTATAATGAATATTCAACTACGTTTCCAACCTACAATTATTGTACAGATGGCGATTATTTGAATGTTGCAATTATTGACCGAGCTAAGTGAGGTCTAAGATTCAAGTCGACGGTTTTGCATTTCTCTTTATGATTAAATGTTTAAATATACCGGCGAAACGCGGTAATAGATTTTCATGAAATTTGACAGGTATGTTCCTTTTTAAATTGTGCGTCGACGAATATGCAAGGTTTTTGGAAATTTTGCATTTCAAGGATAATATAAATGGAAAAAGGAGCCTCCTTCATACGCCAATATAAGAGTGAAAATCAGAATAGAATTATTCATCATAAATCAGCTGTCGAGTGGATTATAAATCACATGCCATGCCGCATGCAATTCAATATCTCAATGTAACTTGGTAAAAAATTCAGCAGTTGTGTAGACTATTAATTGCATGCCTCATTGAATGCAATTTTATGCACAATAGTTCATTTCTATTGATTGCGTGCAATAACGCATGCAATTAATAACTAAAATAACATACCGTAGTATAATTGTCTCTTGAACTTTCTCTGCTTTGAACTCGGGCTGTCCTGTTCCCAGTATGTCTTGAAGAAGATAAGCTTTTGATGTTAGCATTTTTGATACACCAACCCCAACAGCCATTAGCCGTTTTCACACCGATATCTCGCCGACACGACATACAGACAGGGTTTACTCTGATGGACAGTATAAGAGGAGGCTTCAGTAGGGGTAGAGTGAGAATACTGCCCCAAAGCTGCCCCAAAGCTGCCCCAAAGCTGCCCCCAAATCTGCCCCAAATCTGATTCTTGGTTCTAACCTTGCCCAATCCAATGTAATCTGATCTAACCTAACCTAGCCATACCCCTAATCTCACAATAAACCTCAAATGAAGATTTCCCACTTTTTTGGAAAAAGAAACTAGATCCAGCTTTTTTTTATTTCTTGAATAACTAAGAAACCGTTAATTTTACAAAAAATCTACAAGAGTTACTTTTTCCAGTAAATCTAATAACGAATCCATTGACACCCCATTTGTCAAGATTGAACAGAAAATAAGGATCTCATGGGAAAACTAGATCCAGCTTTTTTTATTTCTTGAATAACTAAGAAACTGTTAATTTTACAAAAAATCTAAAAGAGTTACTTTTTCCAGTAAATCTAATAACGAATCCATTGACACCTCATTTGTCAAGATTGAACAAAAAATGAGGATCAGTCCACATTCAGATGAGGGGCTCAAAGCTGCCCCCAAATCTGCCCCCCCAAAGCTGATTCTTGGTTCTAATCCAATATAATCTGAACTAACTTAACCTAGCCATACCCCTAATCTCACAATAAACCTCAAATGAAGATTTCCCACTATTTTGGAAAAACTAGATCCAATTTCTTGAATAACTAAGAAACCATTAATTTTAAAAAAAATTACAAGAATAACTTTTTCCAGTAAATCTAATAACGAATCCATTGACACCTCATTTGTCAAGATTGAACAAAAAATAAGGATCAGATCATGATTTCACTTTTTGCTGTAGGCTAGACATTTTTGTGTTGAGACAGAAAGCTGTTTGACCCAATTTCACTTTACTCTAACTGAAGAAACTGTTCACATGTGGAGGCCAAACAACTTTCAGTTTCTTCGGTGTGAGTGAAGTAAACAGCTTCCAGTTCCAGACTATAAAAGCTGATTTCTAGTCTGGAATTATCCACTCTGTATTCAAGGAAGCAGTTGGAGGTGTACATACAGAAAACATCTGTGCATATTCTTCTACCTTCCAAGTTGGAAAACATGGAGGTGAGTGTTATCTATTATAATTTCTTGAGTTCATAATCTATTCTAATGTGGTAATAATTTTTATGAGTGTAGCAGCCCCCTTTTTACTCAATCTCTCTGTTTCTTCCCTATCTCTACTGTGATTTGCATATATCAAACTCAAATTTACATGTACTGTACAAGATTCATTTCAAAGTTTATTGTTTCTGTCACAGAAGGTAGGATGAGTTAATGAAGATTGGTTATAATTTTGATTGTTTTTTAGAGATTTTATTGTGAGTTCATTAGACAATGTCTCTCAACCTTAATTAATATTATAAGTAGAATTTTGATCATGAGTTAATTTTATTATAAGTTCATTAGGTAGTATGAGACTTTATGCTACTGAGCTTATGAATAAGGTTAGAACCTTCATTATGAGTTTAATTTCATTGTCTGCAAGGCTGCTTCAAGCAACTAAGGTTATTAATTCTTGATTATGATTCTGAATAAATTAAGGAACTCTGGCACATATTCTTAAAATGGAATGTGGAATTTTATTGTGAGTTCATTAGGCAATGTCTCTTAACCTTAATTAATATTATAAGTAGAATTTTGATCATGAGTTAATTTTATTATAAGTTTATTAGGTAGTATGAGACTTTATGCTACTGAGCTTATGAATAAGGTTAGAACCTTCATTATGAGTTTAATTTCATTGTCTGCAAGGCTGCTCCAAGCAACTAAGGTTATTAATTCTTGATTATGATTCTGAATAAATTAAGGAACTCTGGCACATATTCTTAAAATATTAGGTATAGAAAATGGATTATTGATTAAGTTCACTTTCATCTTCTTGGTACCATGTATACTTGATTATGAGTTTAATTCCATTGTCTGCAAGACTGCTTCAAGCAACTAAGGTTATTAATTTTGAATATGATTTGATTTGAATAAATTAAGGAATTCTAGCACATATTCTTAAAATATTAGGTATAGAAGATGGATTATTGATTAAGTTCACTTTCATCTTTTCAGGAACCTGTAGTTAAAGAAAACAAAATGGAGAGAAGTCACCCTAATGGGAAGCTATTCTGAACCAGGACATGAAAATGGAGGAGTTCAATAATAATTGTGAGTAGACTACTTTTCTATTACAGTTTTATGATACTATAGTTTTAGTTCATACTCTTGGATTCATTCTATCAAACACACAGCTACAAGAGTTGAGTGACACAACCTTCAACCAAAAAGCATCCCTCTCACTCACTCCTACTATCACTCTCTTTCACACACCTGAAACCGGTTGGCATGCACAGTGCAACTTGATAAAGAGAGGAATTCCAGATTGAAGCTGAGAGGTTAGAGGGTGCGGGCGGGCGGTGCTTGTGCCTGGAATGTGCACAAGTCAAACAGCTTTCAGTTTCTAGTTAGTGTGAAGTAACATTCAACCAAAAAGCATCCGTCTCACTCACTACTACTATTATGCTCTCTTCTACTTACTCTCTCTCACTCACTCCTACTATTATGCTCTCTTCTACTTACTCCCTCTCACTCTCTTCTACTTACTCTCTCTCACTCACTCCTACTATTATGCTCTCTTCTACTTACTCTCTCTCACTCACTCCTACTATTATGCTCTCTTCTACTTACTCCCTCTCACTCACTCCTACTATTCATTCATAATTGAAACTTTCGAAAGAACATAGAATTTTTTATTGATTTTAGGAGTCCAGTTCAATCCTCCACTACCAGGATATCACCAAGACAAAAATTCTTGGAATACCACACTCATCTCCATACATCATCATATCATGGTAGAAAGGTATTTCAATAAGACTAATTGATATTAAGTTTAGTTTAGTTTTTTATGTATATTAAAAAAACATACAAAAATGTATAGGCTCATTACAGAGAGAGGTATAAATGGAAACTGTTTGCGTTTTAGATGGGATAAGTTTGAAATTATTGATCCTATATTGATATTTCAAAACTTGAAACCAATTGTACTTGATATATGTTTAAGAGAAGCTGAAAAATTTAATTATAATATAAAATGGTATGTTGCTCTCAAATTAAAGCTAAAGAAATTAGTTGCAGATCATGAAATGGATACTACACCAACATTTCATGGGATAGCACGAACAATTCTACAAATTCAAGATAACATAGAAGAGTTTAGTGTTCAATGGGATGAAGCAGAAGGTATTATATGGAATAAAATAGATAAATTCATACAATATGGTAGTGGTTGGGTGATTAATTCAATTGAATGTTTTGATTTGAATATTGTTTGCTACAAACCAATATATTCAGGAACATATGTGCCAACTCCCAAAAAGCTTGATAATAAGAAATCAACTATTAATATAAAAAATGAGGATCAAAGGTGCTTCTTATGGTCAGTACTAGCTTACTTCAATCAAGACCAAAAACACAATAGAGTAAGAGATTTACAAAAATACTCACATTTAGTTAATGTTGGGGATTTGGAATTCCCTCTAAAAATAGAAGACATACAAAAATTTGAGAGTTTGAATGTAGATATTTGTATAAATGTCTATGATTATATAGAAGAGTGTGACACTATCTCCCCAATCCATGTATCTAAATATCAAAGTAGATTGCATAAAATAAATTTAATCTTGCTAGAGGATAAACATTTCATTTATATAAGGAATCTTTCAAGACTCACTCTTGCAAATGCAGCTAGTTCGTACATTCCAACCCCCAAAAAACTTGCTAATAAGAAATCAACTATTAATATAAAAAATGAAGATCAGAAATCATTCTTATGGTCAGTACTATCATTCTTCAATCAAGACCAAAAACACAATAGAGTAAGAGATTTACAAAAATACTCACATTTAGTTAATGTTGGGGATTTGGAATTCCCTCTAAAAATAGAAGACATACCAAAATTTGAGAGTTTGAATGTAGATATTTGTATAAATGTCTATGATTATATAGAAGAGTGTGACACTATCTCCCCAATCCATGTATCTAAATATCAAAGTAGATTGCATAAAATAAATTAATCTTGCTAGAGGATAAACATTTCATTTATATAAGGATCTTTCAAGACTCACTCTTGCAAATGCAGCTAGTTCGTACATTCCAACCCCCAAAAAACTTGCTAATAAGAAATCAACTATAATATAAAAAATGAAGATCAGAAATCATTCTTATGGTCAGTACTATCATTCTTCAATGAAGATCAAAAACACAATAGAGTAACAGACCTACAAAAATACTCACATTTAGTTAATGTTGGGGATTTGGAATTCCCTGTAAAAATAGAAGACATACAAAAATTTGAGAGTTTCAATAAGATATTTGTATAATATTTATAATTATGTAGAAGAGAGTGACACTATCTCCCCACTTCATGTATCTAAATATCAAAGTAGATTGCATAAAATAAATTTAATCTTGCTAGAGGATAAACATTTCATTTATATAAGGAATCTTTCAAGACTCACTCTTGCAAATGCAGCTAGTTCGTACATTCCACCCCCAAAAAACTTGCTAATAAGAAATCAACTATTATATAAAAAATGAGGATCAGAAATCATTCTTATGGTCAGTACTATCATTCTTCAATGAAGATCAAAAACACAATAGAGTAACAGACCTACAAAAATACTCACATTAAGTTAATGTTGGGGATTTGGAATTCCCTGTAAAAATAGAAGACATACAAAAATTTGAGAGTTTCAATGTAGATATTTGTATAAATATTTATAATTATGTAGAAGAGAGCGACACTATCTCCCCAATCCATGTATCTAAATATCAAAGTAGATTGCATAAAATAAATTTAATCTTGCTACAGGATAAACATTTCATTTATATAAGGAATCTTTCAAGACTCACTCTTGCAAATGCAGCTAGTTCATACATTCCAACCCCCAAAAAACTTGCTAATAAGAAATCAACTATTAATATAAAAAATGAAGATCAGAAATCATTCTTATGGTCAGTACTATCATTCTTCAATGAAGATCAAAAACACAATAGAGTAACAGACCTACAAAAATACTCACATTTAGTTAATGTTGGGGATTTGGAATTCCCTGTAAAAATAGAAAAAATTCCAAAATTTGAGAGTTTCAATGAAGATATTTGTATTAATGTGTTGAGTTATGAGGATGAGAAGGATATTATATATCCCATATTTACATCTAAGAATAGGGGAAGGAAGCATACAATAACTCTTCTTTTCCTAAAAAAACAACATTATATTCTAGTGAAGAATTTATCAAGATTGTTGTCTGATCAAACTGAACATCATGGAAAAGTCGAGATATGTCCCTATTGTTTACATAGATTCACAAAGACAAATGCTCTTGCTAATTTAGAAAAACATCTAGAATTATGTTCATTGAATAAATGTCAAAGAGTTAGAATGCCACAAGAGGGGAGATATTGAAATTCTCGAATTATAGTTACACTCTCAAAGTTCCATACATTATATATGCAGATTTTGAATGTATGATTATTGATAATATTCACAAACCTTGTGGTTATGGTTATTTGATAATAGATGAAGAGGGGAGATATATTATGGTCCAAAAATTGTTAGGGCCAATAGCTTGGAGGAATCTGAGAAATTGATTGATAATTTCATAGATGAATTAGAAACACATAGTGTTATATTGAAAAAGAAATTGCAAACTATTATTGATATGAATTTCACTACAGAAGATGAAAAGACATATTCACAACAAAAATCTTGTTGTTTATGTACAAAACCAATCGATTTCATTGATAGGGTCAGACATCACTCTCACTCAACAGGAAGTTTATTGGTGCTGCACATAATACTTGTAATTAAATACGAAAAAAGTAAAATTCATACCAGTAATTTTCCACAATCTAACTGGATATGATATGCATTTCATTCTGAAATCTCTTGGAAATTATAGAAAAAAAATTAGCACTATTGCAAAAAGTAGTGAGAAAATAATGATAATGACATTGAATAACACATTAAGATTTATAGACTCATTGAATTTTCTACATTCTTCTCTGATAAATTAGTTGCTATAAATCCTGAGTTCAAGCTACTTCAACAACATAACCCTCCAAATAAAATTGATCTACTAAGAAAAAAACAATTGTATCCATATGAATATATGAACAATTTTCAAAAATTCACTGAAACTAAATTGCCAACTATGATAGTTTACAACTATAATAAATCTATACAACTATTGATATAGTTCTATAGGTGACAAAAATGCAACTGTAGAAGAGTATGAGCATGCAAAAACAGTATGGGAAGTTTTCAAAATAGAGAATCTTGCACAATTCCATGATTTTCATTTGAAAATAGATATTCTTCTCCTTGCTGATGTTTTTGAAAACTTTAGGAAA
This sequence comes from Nilaparvata lugens, assembly GCF_014356525.2. Classification (NCBI taxonomy): domain Eukaryota; kingdom Metazoa; phylum Arthropoda; class Insecta; order Hemiptera; family Delphacidae; genus Nilaparvata; species Nilaparvata lugens. Next base: position 45,904,412 of record NC_052513.1, on the reverse strand, counting down.
ACGTTCATGAATACATACAACATGGATGTAGCACATTGCTACTCTCTCCCTCACTTTTCCTGGTCTGCTATGTTGAAATACACAAAAGTAGAGTTGCAATTAATTTCTGATCCTGATCAGTATTTATTCTTTGAAAAAGGAATTAGGGGCAGAATTAGTATTATTCCACACCGCTATGCAAAAGCCAATAATAGGTATATGAATGATTTCAAGATAAATGAGCCAGAAACATATATTATCTATTGGGACTGTAATAATCTTTATGCCGTGGGAATGTCTTGTAATCTACCACATTCAAATTTTGAATGGATGACAGAAGCAGAAATTCAAGAATTCAATGTAGAACAAGATCAAAGTAATGTAGGATATGTATTGGAAGTGGATCTTGAATACCCAAGACATCTTCATAACAGTCATAATGACTATCCTTTAGCACCAGTGAAAGAAAAACCACCAAATGGAAAAACTGAAAAGTTGTTGACTACTTTGGAAGATAAAGAGAAATATATAATACATATTAATAATTTGAAACTATACCTAAGACTTGGCATGAAGCTCAAGAAAATTCATAGAGGGATTAAATTTCTACAATCCAAATGGTTGGAACCATTTATAAACTTAAATACTCAATTAAGAAGAAATGCATGCAATGACTTTGAACGCAATCTTTATAAACTAATGAATAATAGTATATATGGACGAACTTTAATGAATGTGAAAAAACATTCTGATTTTGAAATTGTAACTAATGAAAAAAGACTACATAAACTCATTTCAAAACCAAGAACCAAAAACTGGCATTTATTTGGAGAAAATGTTGTTGGAGTAACCTTAAATAAAGTTGAGATAGTGTTAAATAAACCAATTTATGTTGGAATGGTAATTCTAGAGGAAAGTAAAGCAGTCATGTTTGATTTCCATTATAACTATATTAAAAAATATTTCCAAACCAATCTAAAGTTTTAATGTCGGATACAGATAGTTTCATGTATTCAATAGAGTGTGATGACATTTATAAAAAGATTAAGATACATGAGATATATTTGACACATCAAACTATAAAGAAATCATATGTGTTATAGTGATAAAAATAATAAAATTATAGGGAAATTTAAAGATGAACTAGGAGGCCAAATAATATCTGAATTTGTAGGTTTGAAACCGAAAATGTATTCATTCATACTGGGTCCGGCAGTCAAACCTGACGGTTTTTAAGTGGGGATAGGTGGTGGTGGGGGTGACTGGGCGGTGGGGATGGGCGCCATCTTGTTCACCTTGAGTGGAAGTTCATTAGTTCAGTAACAATGGAGCGTTGGACCGCTGAACATCGTGCGTTTGTAGTCGAGACATTTTTTAGAAATAATGATTCTGTGATTCTAACGCAAAGGAGTTTCCGTATACGGTTTAACATTCCCCCTCGTGGTGCGATCCCATCACGAAACACAATTCTTCTGTGGGTTCGGAACTTTCAGAACACTGCGTTTGGAACCACAAGAAGGAGAGGAGGATCACCTCGAACGGTAAGAACTCCTGCTAACATTGAGGCTGTTCGACATGCTTTTGAACGGAGCCCTCATCGCTCTGCCATTCGTCACGCCCAAGCTCTTCGGATCTCCGACCGGTCTGTGAGACGTATTCTTCATGACGACTTGAGCTTCCACCCTTACAAGATTGCTATTGTTCAAGAGTTACAAGCAGGAGATTTTGGTAGAAGGTTGAATTTTGCTGAAACCATGTTAAGAAAGATTGAGGAAGACCTGGAATCATTGTTTTGACTTCAGACAAAGCTCATTTCCACCTTAATGGATGTGTTAATACAAAATTTCCGTTATTGGGCCCCAAATAACCCACGGGAACTTCATCAGCGGCCTCTTCACTGTGAAAAAGTAACTGTCTGGGCTGCAGTGTGTAGGTCAACAGTTATAGGGCCTTATTTTTTTGAAGAGGGTGGCCATACAGTGACAGTGAACTCAGAGCGTTATGTTGCCATGATCCGTGACTTTCTCATTCCTGAGTTACGTCGCCACCGCATACCTCTCAGGAGGGTATGGTTTCAGCAGGACGGAGCTACTGCCCATACCTCGCGGGCCTCCATGGCTCAACTCAAAGGATTTTTCCCAGGCAAGCTGATCTCGCTCAGGGGTGACATTGAATGGCCAGCACGTTCTCCCGACTTATCCGTATCCCGGGTATCTCAAGGGAAGAGTGTATGTTGACAAGCCAAGAAATTTGGATCAACTGAAGGAGAATATTCGGCGAGAACTTCGTGAGATCCCGCGGCAAACGTTGGAGAGAGTCATGACAAACTTTTCCAAGAAACAGTGTACAGAAAATGGTGGTCAACATTTAAATGACGTAATTTTTGCGCCGTAAGCTATTTTTCAATTTTTTTTAATACTAATGTAATTTCCAATTCTCCTCTTACAATAAAAAATATATATAAATATATCTCAACAGCTTTTTAATTTATCCAATATCAAAAACCGTCAGGTTTGACTGCCAGACCCAGTATTATCCGATAATACAGAAGAAAAGAAGGTATGA
>NC_052513.1:45863595-45901768 GCF_014356525.2 Nilaparvata lugens | reverse complement strand
ATTAATAGCATAGTATTCAATCTATTGTAATTATTTTGTATAATAATTATTTGTATTGTTGTTCCAGAGTATCTGTGCAAGCAGTGGCAAGAATTGAGAGTATTCAATGACCACACAGCTCTGGCCACAGGGGTCCGCTTCGGAAAACATGCTCAGTATATCGCATCCACAAGTATGGATCGTACACTCAAGTTTACGGTCTATAATTCACAAATTCCAACTCTATTAAAATCAATTTAACAGCTCTTCATTTAAAACTGCTTGAGTGATTAATACAGCTCTACAGTGAACTTGAAGTTGTCCAATTATAGAGTCTTGTGAATAAAAGTTCTTGATTACACTCTCTCATAAAGTGCGATTCTATTCATCATTGTAGTTTTTGACGACGTAAATGTTTGCGCGGAATAATAAATTGTGCTTAAGGACCTCATGTGCAGTTTCTTTGAAGAAATGAACATGTTTTAGACAACTTTTCCCAAATATTGGGAAATAGAGGTTATGCGGTGAGGTGGAACAACCATTAGATCTCTCCAGCATCAAGTCATACGGTTTTAATATTAATCAATCCAAATTTATTATTTGATATAGGCCTACTAAGTACCTTTCCTTTTTTATTTTTTTTTCCAAGTAACGGCTAGTTCTGTAATTAACGCTAAACTCAGTTTCCAAGTACGTGTAATTAACTTACATTTGAGAATGAAAGTGACTTAATTTCTCAGTATAAGTTCTTAAGGTTGGGAATTCACGTTGCTAAAACGATTAGAAACGTATATAGGCCTACTTGAAAGTGAATAAATTGAACGCAATGCGTTGGTAACCAGTGGCCTGTTTCACAAAGGTACAAGTAGGTTACAAGTCTTGTTGCCAACCATGCTTTTGGAGAACAGCTGATTACAAGCGTTTCACAAAAGCAGAATTGTAAACTTGTAGTTACAATGAATTTCTACAAGTTTACAAGTGATTTGCTTGTTAGGAACAAGTGTTTCACAAAGATTTTCATTGTAGCCAACAATTTTTGTCAAAATTACTTGTTCGTAACTATGAAATTTCTACCGAAGTGGAAAGCTATGTAAAGGATTTACAAGTCATCATTAAAATTATTTTAAATATTCAATAAATATTTCAATATCAAAAATGCCTATATTCCTCTATAATCATTATTTTGGAAATATATGCATCAGGAAATTGAATTTAATAAATTTCCAAAATAGTTTTTATATGTTACTCATAGGTTATGTGTACTATAGTAGATATGTACAGTATAATAGTATAATATAATATAGTATAAATACATTTTAGTATAGTATACATATATATATATGTAATATATCTATATATATATATATATATATATATATATATGTATATATATATATATATACAGAGTAATATCTGTGTAGTCTACAAATTCACAATAAATGAAGTAGACTGTACAAAAAACAATATTGCTTTCAAATATTTTCAAAGTAATTATTGAAAAGTACAAGTAATCTTTATAAAGGATGAAAAAAGGAAATTACATGAAAATAGGTTATGTCTACTATTGAAGTACTTGTAGACTTAAGTAGATTGTATCATAAATTTTTGTGAAACGTGAGTACTTGTAAACTTGTAACTACAAGTACTTGTTCGTAACCATGGTTGGTAACAATACTTGTACCTTTGTGAAATAGGCCCCAGTAAGTCAAGATATCTTACAAACCTGTTTCGAATTTAACTTTTTTGACTAGCCATCTATACTATTAATACCGGAATGAAACAATCAGCGTATTTTGAATTTATTATATTAGGTTCATTTTACTATAATTTTAAATTATATTTCCTCATTATTGATTTTTTTAATCTTACGTGAAAATGAAAGAGAATATTTATTTATTTATTGATGAGATGGAATAACCATTAGATATCTCCAGCATCAATCATAAGGTTTTAAATTAATTAATCCAATTTTTCTATTTATCAATAAAAAATGAATAGAATATTATTATCATTTCAGTTTTAAAATCCAAAGTTTTAGAATATATTACAAGTATGCTGATAATAAGAGAAACTTTTAATTGCAGAGAGATTTGATAACTCTTATAATAAACGTTCTTGAATTGTATTCGCAACAAATAGAGAAATATATTTAGTTTTCTTATTATCTTAGTATTTGTCAAATTATTGACTTTTTAATGGAACCAATAAAAATGCTGTTCTTATTAAAAACTATACTGATCTTTTTTAATGTTGTGGCCTTACAAACTTTTATTGTTTTCATGGTCTCTATTCTGGTTTTTGTGGGAACTGGCTTTGTATATCAGTCATCACAATGATATATAATTAATGTGATTGTATAAGAGTCTGATGCTCGTGGAATTGTGACCGCTAGTAGGCTCAACTCACACTTACGCGGCTCAGGTCGAGAAGAGACTGCGACTCTAGTCTCTTCTCGACGCAGCATGTGTTTCCAAATGGTGACACTCAGACTAGTCGATCTAGTCTCCGCGACGTCACCATTTAAAAACAAATGCTGCGTCGAGAAGAGACTAGAAATTGCAGTCTCTTCGACTTGAGTCGTGTGAGTTGAGCCTAACTCCTTCATGCCCTTCTAAAATTACTTCCGTTGGTTCAAAAACAACCGAAATTGAAAGTCGAATACATTATTTCATTATTCATTCCATTGTACACTTGTGCACGACCTATTCAATTTGTATTAGGCCTACACACTCACGGAGTTCGCCCGAGCCGAGACGAGCCGCGCCAGTAGCCCTGGACCGATTTGGCCTGGCTTGGCTCGGAAGAAAATCGCCTACACACTCACGGATTTCGTCCGTGCCGAGCCGAGCCAGGCCAAATCCGTAGGTGTTTAAGGCCCTTTACGGACATGACTATTCCGTACAAAATTGTAACAAAATGCCTTTCGTAAATTCATTTTGGATTCCGATAGCTCAGTCGATTGAAACCTTTGTTGAAAGACAATTTGTTTGCGAATGCATTGTGTATAATCTTAAGCCGTGTCCACACTGAACAAAATCGACAAATATGTTTGTTGAAAAAATCGGGCAAATTTTATTATGTTTGACAAACAATGTTTGCCCGTGGCAAGTGTGGACGCGTCACCAAACAAAATATTTGTAAGTGGGAATAACAGGTTTTATGTTTTACAGCTGTCAAAAATGAAAATGTTTTGAAAAACAGTAATTTTTTGTTTGACAAACAATATTATTGTCCAAACTTTTCAAAATGTTTGTCCCTTAGCTTCTCAACAAACATGTCTGCCGAACATGTATGTCGAACATTTGTTCAGTGTGGGTTAAGATTTCATCTCATTATCCATGCACGAACGAAAATTGAAATTGCAATCTAGAAGCTTGTGTGGGCATCGTTCAGTGAAAGAAAAATTCCTAATTTTTTGAATTTCCAATAATAAACACTTTTTCATTGTATTTGAAGCCTTCATAAGCGTTTTGCTTGTGCGTGAGCAATGGCATGAGATGATCAAGCGGGACTCACACATATGAGTATCAGAGGCCGGTCACCGACTGAGTGGCAATACTCTGACTCGATAATAATATGAGAGAATCCAATCAACGTTCATGCCTACAAGCTAGATTCGAACCAACAACCAAGCAGGGCTAGCAGACTGAAGGGTGAAACGCCTTAGTCCACTTTTACATTAGAGGGATTCAAATATTTGTATAATTTATAATTGTAATACTCCACAAAGAAAATTTATACTATAGACTCCTTGCTCCTCCCTCACCCTACAATTTAAGATCTCCCGTCAACATATGTAGTACCCAGATTCAATAATATTTATGGTAGAAGATCCCTACATTATGTAATTCCCTACTTATTTAACAGACTACCTCCAAATATTCGTGATTACTCTAAGAAGGATGTAATGTTGTATCTCAATAATAACAGCACAATCAATTTATGAAACTAATAATATTACAAACGTACACATAATTTAAGAAACGTCAAGTTAAAAAAATGACAGTATATGCTTACATTATTAGAATTTTTCATTTTTTTCTGGCAGAAGTTTTGAAAATTTCCTTTTATTGTCACTGCCGCCTGCCTCAATGATAAAAATGTACTATTACTTGTGTAAAAAAAATTTTTCCCTTTTCCTTATTATTTCATTCCTTTCTAATAAATTCCATTTTTCCCATTTTTTATTAATTCTGTATCAAAATCTGATGTATATTCTTATTTTATTTTTTCATTTTGCATTAGTTTTCTTTCATTTTTTACTTAAAATCTTTGAAGTGTAATATATTTTGTTAAGTTTATTTATCTTTTGTAACTCATTTTTTTCCTGTAACTGGGCAGTGGGACCTGCCGAAAAACCTTTGGGTTTGGCATTCCCCCAACTGTTTTATTGTGAATAAAAATTTTGATTTGATTTGATTTTGCCACAAATATTGTATCTTCAATTATTTCTTTAAGCAAAGCTTTGTACAATATATCAAGTAAGACGTTTTAATTAGCTATTTATTGAATATTTCTTTTTGTTAATTATTAGATATAATAATTATTGAATGAGCGAAGCAAATTCTTTGTTTCAAGTCAATCGGAATCTGTCTGTTTGTACCGCATGCCGTGCTACCAATTTCTCCTAAATCGGTTGGATAGCATTTTCCACCTATTAACCTAAGGAAAGTTATCGGCTCCAAAGTAATAGATTCTTGAAAACTATGAATGGATCTATCGCCTATGAATGAGAAATCCAGTTTTCAGAGCAAACCAACTTATAATCTTCAGAAGAATTTTGGCAATTTACAACACAAATCCACAAAGAACAATACCTTACACACTTAAGCATCTAAAATCATTACGAGCTAAATACTTATCCACTTATGTAGTTGAAAAAACAATGGCTATAGGCTTGTAAACACAAGAAATAATTATAACAAAAATAGAACACTATAAACTGTTCAAAACTCAATTAAAACATTAAAATTTCAATTAAATAGAAAAATATCAGAGACCACAAAACACTTTTCAGTAGCCAGCCACCATTTTTTACAGAAGAAGACAAGCTACAAGTCAGAACAAAAACCACATCTCAAAATCAGTGTCTACATCATGGACACGTCACCAAAAAATTATAAATTACAAGTTTAGAATTTACATTTTACATTTGTTCTCAATAAAACTTTATTTCGAAACTGTTATTTTAATTTTATATATCCTCTATATGATCTGTTAATTCTGTTAACTCTGTTTACAGAGTTTGTTTTTTCGGTGATACCATGGAACAAGCAACACAATTATTTATGATAATTCTCAGTCAAAAAGTTGTCGTATATCAATACTCTGATATTTACTATAAAGTTTTATAGATCTCAAATTGAAGATTCAATTCCAATCAAGAAAAAATGTAAATTACAAATACCCCCTCTTGACATAAAAAATTTTACTGTTTGAAAATTTAAAGAAAAAATTACATTGGAAATTGTTGAAATTTAAATTCGAGAACAGTAAAATTTTTTCTATAAAAACATTACATGTCAACTATAATGAAAATTATTATAAAAATTCATCAATAGCATTTGTTATACGTTTCAAAACATATTTCAAAGTATAGAATAACAAAATTACTTTTGATTTAGCTTTATAATTTAAAGGAATATATCTCAACAGAAAGTTTATATATATAAAGAATAGTTTTTGAAATTGCAATAAATTTAATAGATAGAAAATTCAATTTTTTTTGCATAAAAAAATTTTAGTTGTTGAATAAAAAAAATTATTATTATTTTTTTTTTAAATGAATTGATGAATTGTTACATTTAATTTTCACATAAAATTTCAATAAATCAAAAAATGTTCATTTCTTTCACTATTGACGCGGTTGATTTTATGGATGCAAATTTTGGAAAACAGTCTGTTAAGGCACTCAGTATGATTTTCAGTTAAGTGTGACTCCAGTGTGAGACATCACTGTTGGGCTGATCCGAATACTCCTAGTGTGAGGCTGATCTGGATGCACGTAGTGTTGGGCTGATACTTGTAGTCGATGATGCATATCAAACTCGATACAGGTGACATCTCAGTTAGCATTGCCTCATGCTTGTAGTAGACGGCTGCATACCAAACTCGATACAGAGTCACGTAAATTTTGTATCATATTTGTAATTATACAATGTACATTTCAGGCTTGAAATGACAATGTATTTGTTTTTTGGAAAAGAGATAGACGCTGCATACAGGTTAACTTAGGTGAGGATTAATTTAGGTAAGTTTGGTTTTTGATATTTTAGCTTTCAAGGTTAGAGTTCTGCATACAGGAATAATTTAGGAGAGGATTTTTTTTTGAATCAATTCTTTCATGATACTGTGATGGTTATTCTGAATTCAAAGTGTCGGCATTGGCGTTGGCATTGTCGTAGGCATTGGCATCAACATTGGCGCAGGCATTGGCATCGGCGCAGGCATCGGCGTAGATATTGGCATTGGCATCAGCGCAGGCATTGGCATAGACATCGGTGTAGTTATTGGTGTAGATATTGGCGTTGACATTGACATCAGAGCAAGTATTGCGTTGATATTGGCATAGGCATCAGTGTAGATAGTGGGTAGTTATTGTGTAGATATAGCGTTGACATTGACATCAGAGCAGATATTGGCGTTGATATTGGCATAGGCATCAGTGTAGATAGTGCGTAGTATTAGTGTAGATATGACGTTGGCATTGTTGGCATCGACATCAGAGCAGATATTGGATAGGCATCAGTGTAGTAGATAGTGGCGTAGTTATTGGTGTAGATATTGCATAGATTTTAATTAATGAGTCACACTAGTTCGAAAATCACCCAAATGTTCTTAACACTTTCATGGCATTCACTGTTGCGATTTCGAGTTTCAGTGATATCTTTCAATGTTAATGTCCATGCTGTACTGTTTCTTAAAATGCTTATACTAAAAAGAAAAATTTTGATAGGCTACCAATACAATCTAATACACATGAAATATTTCAAGTATATAATCAATATAAAAATGAAATTTGTTAAAATTATTTACAGTCGCAATACATCTATGTGAAATTTGGAGACATCAATTACAAAATTTTAATAGAAAAAAATAATTTCATTTCCATTTATTCACTGTTCAAATATTTTATAAAAAGCAAATTATTCAATATTATTAATCATCGTTTGTTGGATACTATAGTTTATTTCGACTTTTCAATGTTCTAAACACAAACTACATTTCATGACAAAACTTTACTATCAATCATTAAACAAGAAATCATTCAAAACATCAATAATATTTTGCTTCAAAGGCAATCAATATTCATAAGTAATCATCTGCATCTATGGCAATCAACATTATTAATCATTATTTTGCATCTATGGCAATCAACATAAGTAATCAACACAAAAAAAATATTATCCTCATTACTGCCTCTCTAAGTCATAACCTTCTGGTCATTTCTTCTTTAGGCAATAATGGGTTTCCATCTCAAAAACAATCATATACCAGCAAAATTCTAATCAACAAACCCCACTAAAATTTCTTCATGCACTCCAGCATCCATTTCAAACGATATAATCAATCATATCAAAATTTATAGAATAAACAGTTTTTAAAAATTTAGAAAAAGACATCAATTACAAAAATTAAGTGAAATTTTAACCTTTAGTCATTTCAATTAATAATATGACAAGACGTTTTTATTTAATGAAACATTATTCAATTAACTTTCATTTATATGACACAATTATTAATACTTTCAGATTTGAAGTTTTATTATTATAACAAAAGAATTTATACATAAGATTAAATTTCATCATGTTCTAAATTGAACCATTTTTTTTAAATAATTCAGAATTTGAAAACTGTATAATAAGTACAAACATTTCAAGATTACAATACAAAGATGATCAAGATGGATAATGGGTAAATAAGTCCCTAAAAAATACAAATAAGAGAAAAAGAAAAAATTGAGTAATAAATTCCTAAAAATACAAGGAAGAGGAAGATTAATTAGAGCCTATCCTACATGTCAGTACTAACTTTCATAGGAAGTATATTTAATAAAAATATACTGAAAATGAGAAAATGGGACATAATTTTGCTCTGAAAAACCTAGTTACCTAATTTAATACCTGACAAAAAAATAGACATAATTAAAATATGTAATACATGATGAAAAAATATACCGCAAGCAAACAATTATTTCACTACAATGGATAGATTTTAGAAAAGTCAAGTTTTATCAACAATTTAAAGATTAGGAAAATAAGCTACTATTTTAACTTCTAATATTATTTCAGAAGAATACAAATTTAAATGACTATGGACAAGATTGGTTAAGATATGCATCATAGAAGAATTTTACTGAACATTACACAAAGACAGGAAAGAATCGAAATTTGAAAAGATTAAGGGCCAAGAAAAATAGGCTACAGGAAGAAAAAAAAAGACAAATTATGGACTCTTACCATACACTGCGTAGCGATTATGCTATTCTGAATCCCGGCATAACACAGGATTCCTAATCATTGTGTGCTGGGAAATACCCTTTCATCATGTGATTCACAGTCATCATCTTGTAAATAAGCAACTTGAAACAACCTTTGAATACTAACACATCAATGGTGACTTTGTGCTTTGTTTTCTTCAAGAACATGATTTTATTCATGGGTTCATTTGTTTTAACAAAGCCATTTTGCTTACAAAAATCAGTCATGTTCACTAGATAATGCTTTGCATACACCTTTTCAATTTTCAGTTGAAAGTTGAATTTATCAAATGATTCAAAGCAAGATTCATTTTGTTTACATTGTTCCTAACCTCTACAGAAACCTGTCTCATGTAAACATTCACTTTATTTACTGTTTTCCTAACTTTCAATTTGGCAATACTACTTTCTTTACTGTTGACTTTCAATAAAGACAACTCCCTACCTACTACTTTACTCAATTCTACTATCTCACTAGGATTTACTTTTTCAATAACATTAACTAGGCCTACATTATCTGAAACTTGAAATAATTGATCTTGTATCTCAACACCACTATCATCCTGCTTCAATTTGTTTTCATCTTCATGATTATCTTTCAATGTTTCATGTGTATCTTTTAATAGAAAGTTTATACTAACCTGCTCTAGTCTTATACTAGTACATTCTGCTTCATATCATCAAACTAGCACTTTGATCTTGTTTCAAATTATCAATCTAGCATTTAACTCATCAAACCTAGCATTTGCTTATCAAACAGTTGTGTTAAGGCAGCTATTAACTCATCATCATTTTTAATATTTTTCATATTGTATGCCATTTTGCTAGTCTGCACAGATAATAAAATATTCATTAGGACTTGATCTCTCTTGAACCGATTTCCCACTCAGCAGCATCTCATTCATAACCTATCAAGACATCAGCCTACACATAATTTCTATAACCAGGGATTTCATGGTGTACCATTTGGGACATATTTATTTGTAATTCGGTCCACCACAGGGGTAACATTTGCCGTGCTACCAATTTCTCCTAAATCGGTTGGATAGCATTTTCCACCTATTAACCTAAGGAAAGTTATTGGCTCCAAAGTAATAGATTCTTGATAAACTATGAATGGATCTATCGCCTATGAATGAGAAATCCAGTTTTCAGAGCAAACCAACTTATAATCTTCAGAAGAATTTTGGCAATTTACAACACAAATCCACAAAGAACAATACCTTACACTCTTAAGCATCTAAAATCATTACAAGCTAAATACTTATCCACTTATGTAGTTGAAAAAACAATGGCTATAGGCTTGAAAACACAAGAAATAATTATAGACAAAAATTAGAACACTATAAACTGTTCAAAACTCAATTTGAAACATTAAAATTCCAATTAAATAGAAAAATATTCAGAGACCACAAAACACTTTTCAGTAGCCAGCCACCATTTTTTTAGAGAAGAAGACAAGCTACAAGTCAGAACAAAAACCACATCTCAAAATCAGTGTCTACGTCATGGACAAGTCACCAAAAAATTATAAATTACAAGTTTAGAATTTACATTTTACATTTGTTCTCAATAAAACTCTATTTCGAAACTGTTATTTTAATTTTATATATCCTCTATATGATCTGTTAACTCTGTTTACAGAGTTTGTTTTTTCGGTGATACCATGGAACAAGCAACACAATTATTTATGATAAATTCTCAGTCAAAAAGTTGTCCGTATATCAATTACTCTGATATTCACTATAAAGTTTTATAGATCTCGAATTGAAGATTCGATTCCAATCGAGAAAAAATGTAATATTACATGCAGTTATGGTCCGATTTGGATAAAATTTGGTATACAAGTACTATGAAACAAGGCATAGAAACGTATACTGTATATTTAATTTTTCAATTCATCCCCGTTTCAAGATGGTGGCCCTTTATTCGGAAATTATATTTTACCCTAAAAATCAACCTACCTTTCAAATACTTTATCGGATCACGTTCAAATTGGGCTCAATCTTCTCAGCGCTTCAAAGCATGTGTATCACATGTTCAAAATTATGAAATTTTTGGAATTCGGATTTTTTTCCCAATTAACAGAATGACTTGAAGTTAGGAACTTAAGGTCCTTACAATATAAGGATCCGACACGAACAATTTCGATCAAATGCAATTCAAGATGGCGGCTAAAATGGCGAAAATGTTGTAAAAAACAGGGCTTTTCGCGATTTTCTCGAAAACGGCTCCAATGATTTTGATCAAATTTATACCTAAGAATGTCATTAATAAGCTCTATCAACTGCCACAAGTCCCATATCTGTAAAAATTTAAGGAGCTCCGCCCCATCCATGCAAAGTTTGATTTTAGATTCCCAATTATCAGGCTTCAGATACAATTTAAACAAAAAAATTCAAGTGGAAAAGGAATCTACAATTAATGTTCAGTAACATTTTCACCTAAAATTGAAAATAAGCTCAAAGTTCGAGAAAATGAGATTATTCAGTATGCAAACTGTTTGCAAGTGTTGATTCTATTAAATCACTAGCCGTCAGGCTCGCTTCAGGCTCCGCCCCCTGGACCCCCGACTGGATCATCCAAAAATGAGATCAGCGGGCTCGCTTCGCTCGCCTGCATGTAGACCTCAGCGGAACCTCTGTACCGAATTTGATGTCAGAACCGAACTTATTTCGAACTTACAACGTTTGTTGTACCGAACTTATTATGTCAATTTGATCTCGAAAAACACCTGTTACTATATCGGCGTATCTTTGGCAAAAAAATTCTTCCACCTCAGCTAAACCTGTGTACTGATTTTTTAAAAATATATTTCCATCCTAGCTCGAAAGTTGTAAAGCCGTATTTGACCTACATGTGCCCAGCTGGCAGTCTGTCGGTAGAACATTTGAAATTTGAATATTTTTTTGTTATTTTGACACCTGCTGAAATAAAGATACCATATGCTTCTTACCAGCTCTTTGAGGAGCTTATACCAAATTCCGCTATCAACTGCTGCAAACGGCTGCTGCTTTGTCAATCGGTAATCCTTACCACTGCATTGACTGACTCCACAATTATAGATGTTGAAGAGGTTGTAATACTGCTTCGACTTAATACTATGACTCTGTATTTCAGTCAATTTGATTTCAGTGATTAGATTGAATCATTTAAATAAATCTTGAGAATGTATTATTTCTAAAGATTTAGTGATCGATACTGTATATCGCTGATTTATCCAACTTATTCGATGAAGAATACAGTTGGTTAATAATTCTATTAATTTGTTCAATAATGATAATAAAAAATACTAGTACAAGATTCGTCATGCATGAAGACGGATTAAAAATGAAAGAACACCATTAATCAATAATATATAACTAAATGAAATCAAAGAGCAAAAAAAATATATGAACAATAAAAGCAAAATATAATACGGTAAGAGAAAATACACAAGAAAAATATCACAGATGGCTCAATTAAAACTCTTATGCCCGGTTTCCAGTCGTTCAATAAACAACGCTATAGCTATTGATTCAATAACTTTATCAATTCAATAATTTTTATTGGTTCCTTAAACATATTTATAGAATCCTGGCAATTCATCTGTTCAATGAATCTGGCAGCATGGCATGATTCCAAACGACCACTTTCGTAAACAAACTTTATATGGTAGCCATGGTAACCAACTGAATCTTTTTGTTTAATCCTTGCTGCTTGTTGTGAAGTTCAAGTTGAAGGTTTTTTCCTACTTTAATGAATTTTTTCAAGTATTATTATAATTATGGCAGAGAAACGAGACCGGGGCAAGAATTTTGCAGAGGTTGAAAAAGAAAATTAGTAGAGATCTGCCTAAAGTATAAAAATGTGATAGAAATAAAAGGACACATACATATTCAATAAAAGATAAAAGCAAGGCTGGGATGCAGTGAGAGAAGAATATAATTCTATTCAAATCTAACTCAACACTCCATCATCTGAGCTGCTGCTGTAACTAATTATATCTAGATCCATTTCAATATTGTTTTTATTTGAATAACAGAACATCGAACACAAAACATTCCAACATAACCTTTAAACACAATCATCGATTCGATATAGATAATTATTATTACAGGCTGGATTTTGGCATTATTTCGTTCAAAAACAAATCTATAGCTTATCCCATATGATTGTGATTAGGCGTACGGTAGTCAAAGAAGAAGAAGAAACAATGCAATAGCTATTGATTCAATAACTTTATCCAATCAATAAATTTTTATTGGTTTCTCAAACATACTTATAAAATCCATAGCTATGGAACGATTTATCTGTTCAATGAATCTGGCAACATGGCATGATCCAAACTGGTCACTTTCGTAAACAACTTTATACATGGTTCCTATGGTAACCATGGTAACCAACCAAATCTTGGATGTTTATTCCATGCTTCCTGTTGTGAGGTAATTTCCTACAGTACTGACATCTTTTGGCTGATGTCTCCAAAACAAGATGGCTGACACCAAATGAGGGCTATCGATGCTAATATAGTGCAACTTTGATTCTGTTTTGTTTTTAAAATACTGGTGATCTACACTAATTTCAATTTTATTTTATAATTTAATTTTTCTATCTTAATTTTTTTGATTGCTACCAAAAATTTGAGAAATTTATCCATTCCATAAATATTTATAGGCTGGATTTTGGCACTATAGTTTATCAATAGATTTATGGATTCAATAAGTTTAAGGAGCGTTCTAGAAACGCATTTCTCATTTTTATCGGTTCAATAAAGTTATGAATGGATAAACAGCTTATGGAGCGACTGAGAAACCAGGCTATAGGTTTATCGAGAGATTTAAGGATTCAATAAGTTTAGGGAGCGTTCTAGAAACGCATTTCTCATGTTTATCGATTCAATAAAGTTATTGAATGGATAAACAGTTTATGGAACGACTGAGAAACCGGGCATTATTCTGCTTAATAGCATCAACTAATAACTTTCATGATTTTTATATCAGCATACATTAAAAATTTCTATAGCTCAATTATTCGACTCGCTTCTGCTTATCGAATTAGAATTTTATAATTCAATATTCCAATAATATCTGTTGCATCTCGCATCATATTCAAATTGTCCACGCTACAGTTTGCCAACTGCAGCACAATATTTCCCTTTAGGCCAGGCACTGTGGATTATTTAGAAGTCATTTTTATTCCTATTATTTTAAACTACATTATCTATCATATTACTATTCAATTTCAGCATTTTATTTTGCATTTGTTAAGCATAATAATATTTCAACTTCCCCTAAAATTTAGATTATTTCTTGTGATTTGTAAACCCCGGTTTCAGAGCACATTTTTATATCATTTCCGGTTGCCACTTTTTCATGTCCAATCCCCACTTTGTTCTTTGTTCTTGTTCGGGAATGATCCAAATGTACAGATCTCTTTCAACTCTATTATCTTCAAATTTATCCTACAATGTATTCTAAAATTGGTATATCGAGACAAACTAATGTGAATAGTTTTATAGATGTTGAAATGGCCTGTGAAGTGAAGTTACAAAACTAATTCAACTTTAAGTTTATGATGAACGACCATCACCGTTTAACTTTTGTGATCAAGGTAACAAAGTAATACTACATCTATTCAAATCAAAAATTGATGAACTTAACTTTTCTTGGATCTAAACTGTTAGTAGCCCTCTTC
Organism: Nilaparvata lugens; assembly: GCF_014356525.2. NCBI lineage: Eukaryota > Metazoa > Arthropoda > Insecta > Hemiptera > Delphacidae > Nilaparvata > Nilaparvata lugens. The sequence goes on along the minus strand of NC_052513.1, from coordinate 45,887,634 downwards.
TATCAATATTTATTGGGACTTTCCAAATTCTAACCTCTATGATACCGGCAACTTGGACGTATGTATTCACAATGGCTTAAACTGATAGCCCACTTCAGCTATAAGCTCATGAAGCAGCAATTCGACAAAAATGTACCATCTCGTTCCTGGTGATCAGTCTATACCATCCTCAACTGTAATATGCAGCATCCTGGACCTCCTTGATGACTACAACTTCCTGAAAATCTGGTAGATCACATCCTGACCTGGCCATGCTTTCTCTCACTTGATAATCCAGAGCACTCATTTTCTAGGTAATTTATCACTCAACTATTCTCATGTGTTACACATTGTTTTCTACTTTCTATGTTTTCAAATTGTTGCATAACATAACAGGCCTGGCTCTTATAGCGGCTGTTATTCTTATATGTCTGACAACATCAGCATATCTAACTCATTGTAAATGTATCTTATGTTACTTTGATAGTAATCATAATCTAACAGGCTGGCTCCAGTAGCACTATTCCCTATATGTCTGACATCATCATCATAATCTAACTCATTGTAAATGTATCTTATGTTACTTTGATAGTAATCATAACCTAACAGACTGGCTACAATAGCAGCTGTTCCCTTCATGTCTGACATCATCAGCATATCTTTCAACTTATGTCACTTTGATAGTAATCATAACCTAACAGGCTGGCTACAATAGCAGCTGTTCCCTTCATGTCTGACATCATCAGCATATCTTTCAACTTATGTCACTTTGATAGTAATCAAACCTAACAGGCTGGCTACAATAGCAGCTGTTCCCTTCATGTCTGACATCATCAGCATATCTTTCAACTTATGTCACTTTGATAGTAATCATAACCTAACAGGCTGGCTACAATAGCAGCTGTTTCCTTTATGTTTGACATCATCAGCATATCTTTCAACTTATGTTACTTTGATAGTAATCATAACCTAACAGGCTGGCTATAATAGCAGCTGTTCCCTTTATGTCTGACATCATCAGCATATCTAACTCATTGTAAATGTATCTTATGTTACTCTGATAGTAATCATAACCTAACAGGCTGGCTACAATAGCAGCTGTTCCCTTTATGACTGACAACATCAACATATCTTTCAACTTATGTCACCTTGATAGTAATCATAATATAACAGGCTGGCTACAACAGCAGCTGTTCCCTATATGTCTGACATCATCAGCATATCGTTCAATTTATGTTACTTTGAGAGTAATCATAACATAACAGGCCTGGCTCTAGTAGCGGCTGTAATCAATATGTCTGACATCATCAGCATATCTATTCAATTCTATTGTAAATGAAGTTTATGTTACCTTTAGAGTAATCATAACATAACAGGCCTGGCTTATTCAATTAGCGGCTGTTTCCTATATGTCTGAAATCATCAGCATACCATATCCATTCAATTTATATATCAATCTAGGTATTTTACTTATAATCTGAGTTATATGATTTTCACTATTATTATTATTGTAAGCACCAATTTCACTAAGCATAATACATATCTTGCAATGAATACCTGTATCAATTTATAACATGTTATCAATATTTTCAGTAATTTCAGATATTTCAAATGTCTCAGCATATGTGGACTAATTCATATAATTTGTATCTTTGAAACTAAATTTTTCATGCATTATACTCATTCGATTATCAATAAAGTGCTTTTCTATTTCATCCAATTATCATCATTCGGTCAATATAGGTGAATTCAATAGACTTGATTGAGTTCATCAACTCTTTATTTTCACTTAGCTTTGTTACATCTAGGTTTAATCCTGTCCACATATCTAATAGGTTCTCGCATTCCTTTAAATGCGAGTGGTCCTCGTAGTGTGCCGAGCACTATTTTTAATTCAGGCCTTTTCCCAAGTTATAATAGTACATTTAATACACAATAGACTAGAACCATTATTGTAAGTGAGTTAGCAAAATAATTATTTTCTCTCTCTATTATGAATGACCATGACTTTGAGTTTCCCATGATAGATATTTAAAAATTGTGGCTCCGAGTCGTCGAGGAATGTAGATTATGGAATTATCTCTAAAACTTAGCCTTCCTGTCGCAACATAGAGTGCAATAAGTTGGAAAACAGCAAGCATTGAAATTATAACAAACTACTGATTTTGCAGTTACTATTTGGTTCAAATGCTCTAGAAGCCACGCGATGATTGGTCAAATTGATTCCCTTTGCCCAATAGGAGACCTGTTTCTAAATACAGTAGTGGGGGATTCCCCAGCTGACAGACCATATTACGTTTCGGAGGACACTTTGCTAGGAGCACTACGAGAGTAAAGATGTAGTCATTATGTTTCGCCCTTTTTGGGCAGGTTTACAAGTTTATTTCATTAGTTAATGTAGGAGCTAGTTTTTATTAAAGTTTAAATTTTCTAGTAGTGCCATGTCCTGAAAGGTTTAATTGTGTTTCTTCATCATGTACGAATAATTGTTTCTTCAAATAACCGCTAAGGTATGTAAAATAAGGTTAAAATATAATTTAGGGATTTAATTGATTGAAACTTCCATAAGAGTATTGTATTAACAAAGCCTGTTATTTTTCAAGTTAATAATATTGATTGAGAATAATCCTTTTGATTTTATTAGTGATGGAAGATAATTATACATTTTTTTTCTAAAGAAGTATAGAAAGTTTTCAGTTATGTTACATTTGAGTTATTGTTTCTGGAGATATATTATCGTAGAGTATTGCTGAAAGTCAGGAGGATAGCCTTTAAATTGGAATGAAATTTTTAAGATTATGTTCATATTGAGTTTATGACATTTTACAATTTTATATTTCTCTGACTGTGTTTTCTCATGGCGTTAAGGCTTTTAACTGAACGCTAATTTATTAAATTATAACAGAACTTTTGAATTATTTGTGAGAAAGATCCATTAATTCTGATACAAAGAATCAGTAGTTTAAAGATAAAAATCTATATAAAATGAGGATTCAAATAGAATGAGAGAATTTAATTAATTGTAATCAATAGATAACTCCTGTTTTAGCTTTTGATGAATTGTAGGAAGAGTTAGAAATTAATGCTGTAATACATTTATTTACAGCGGTTCATGTCTGTCCCCAAACCAACTTCATGTACCACCCCTTTGGTTCTGCAACTATATGTAACACCGCTTCAAGACACCCGTTCAGACGACAGGTCTAGGGACGTAAGAGGACTTCGCCGTCAAGCCAAATTCAACCGGTAAAAGTTCACCGCCAAAAACAAGGTATTGTAACCCCGACGATAAAGCAACGTACAGACCAACGAAAGTGCAGTGTAGTGAAACAAAGGTTCATTCGAGAATGTCAATCAAAAGTGGGGATTCAAAATTATTATGAAATGGGTTATATGGGTTACTATCGACGAAACTTGGGTTCAACAGGCTTTTCTTTCTTGAGTAATTTTATGTTGAAATTAACTTGTTATTTGATGACTGATATTGTTTGGTTTTGTGACGTATTGCTATCTAAACGGGGATAGTAATGCGCCCCCGAATCAGATGAAGAATGTCAACAAAGTAACATGATATTGTTGTTTCTGTTGTTCGATTTTAGTTGCCAATGTTTATTGAAGCTGTTTGTATTTTTCAATTATTTCAAATTGTAGTGTTATTCTATAGTAGAAACCTATTAAATCAGGCATGGCAAGATTAATTGAAGTTTTCTTGACTCTAGCCCGTTCACCTGCATGAATTAGGTATAGACTCAGGTGTTTTCTAGATGTGTCGGCCTATTTCTAAATTCTAAATTTTATTCAAAATTATCTTCTTTATCATCTTTTAAAAGGTCAGGCACACAACTGCGCCACTGCTGCTGAATGTTTAGCGAAAGGCACACAACTGCGCCGACTCTGCTGCAGAGCATTTTATATCTCTGAAATTCAAATTTAAATAACAAAATCAAATTTTCTAACTCATTCTAACTAGTTAAGATTAATTTTTCTGAGTCGATACTTGATTATTCATTCTGTGAACGTGTTAACTGTCAATATTTTAGGTTTGGAGTTGAATGAATAATTTATTGTTGCTACTCCAATTTTTCTGAAGTTTAAATAATTGTAGATGAAACAGGAAAGTTATTCAGTTATGTTAAACCATTAAAATGATAATCTTTTGAAGTGCTTAAAGATAAAGTCAAGTATCATTGATGCTTAAGTTGAAAGTATTCTGAAACTTCATATTGGAATTGATCATTGAGAAATTAAAGGTTTAACGTTAGAATAAAAATGAGTAGAAGAAACTAGGATATGTGAGAAACAACTGATTCTAAGTGCTGAATAAATTTTTTGCATTCTGTAATTCCATGAATGATGATAGAAATTATTGTAATGTCAACGTACGTATTCTGGTCTCACGTCTGGTAGTTGAATATCATTATAGTAGTAGTGAATGTGAATATTGAGATTTTAAAAGTCAACTCAATTAAATTAGGAAAATTCGGAAATTATTATGGGAGAATGTTTGAGGAAAATAAGAAAATTTTTTGATAAGTTTAGGTAGATCGAAGGTAATCAGAGAATAAATAGGAAACTGTTTTATTAGTTATTGTTGATATGTAGTTTTGAAAAAGTTGATGAGTAGTTTTGGGCCTTGAGATGTTTAAACTGAATAATTAGATATTGTAGATTAAAGTTGAAACGATGATCAAATCCTTGGGAATTTGTATAAAAATAAGTTGATTGAGATGAGGTTGTTAAGTCCCTTTATCAGTAATGTTTATTCTCGAAAAGGTGAATGAGTTTTATTATTGGAGATATTTTTTTTAGGTGTGATTTTTGCGGTAGGCATGCGTAGTGATAGTGTAAAGATCCGTTGTGTTGGTAACGTTTCCTGTAGGCTGTGGAGAATTTTTTTTGTTTAGTTGAGACTCAAGATTTAGAGGAGGAAACGGGGATGTCCTGCCTGTGTGTGTTGTTGTTGAATTTAGGTAATCGGCGCGAGTGTAGGTCCGTGTCCAGAGAGAACGGAGCACTGCCCGATAGTTGTCTATGTAACAAATCAAGGAATTTAGCTGTGACTAACCTTGCAAATTTGTACTGTGGAATTGTTTAATTTTAGTGAAGGGCACCGAAGATGGTGTGAGCTAAGATTTTTTTTGGTATCTAGTAAACGGTCTGGTTCATTCGAGAGTTATGGGGCTCGTCAGTAGAATAATGTAAACCGAAATCTAGAATATTTAGTGAGTCTTCGTAGTGATTGTAAGGAAAACAATCAGCGTAATGCAGTTTAGGGAAGCCCAGTCAAAAGGTTCGTTAATGTTTGGTAGGAAAGTCAGCCGCAAAAACACAAGTAATAATTGGTAAAAAAAGGGGTATTATTGAGTTTAAAGTTGCTTAGAAATTTGGTATGGTAACGAAAATTGAAAGTTTTAGACAATGAATATTTAAAGTGATTAGTTAAGGTATACAAATAAAATAACAGAGAAACTTTTTCGAATACCTAGGTAATGTTAAAATGGTTATTAGTGAAAGTAGAAATAAATATTGGAACAGTACTTAACGGGTTAAATTAAAATAAAATTAACAGTGAAATTCTTCTAGTTGAATTTGAAATGAAAAGGGAAAATCTCTTGAGTTAAGCATGAGTTTAAATTATTCTGTAGTTGAGAGTTGAAAGGTTGATTAAAAAATTTAAATGGGGATATAAGGTAGGAATATGTAGGAAAATTCGTGTCAAAAAGGGAATAGAATTTTTGTTGGGAAAATTTAATTGAGGTAATTAACAGTAGTAGGACCCTTTAGAGATAAGTAGTCAAAAGGAATTAATAAATAAAAAAAAAGGAAAATCTTTAATGAAATTATACATTTTTTAAATGATGAATAGTAAAATTGCAATCAAGTTTTCCATGTGAATAAGTTGGGATGTTTTGAGATCTAGTAGAGTAATTGAAACTAGTTGGATATGAAGTTTATTGTTGAGAAATAATTATGTGAGGCTCCAGTAAGGTTGGAAATGTCAGTGAACTTGGGAATCAGTAATAGTGTAATAGTAGTCTATTAATGTGTTAATGTGTTGGTAAATTCAATAATGTTGATAATCAGAAGGCAAGCAGTAGCAGTCCATCAATGCTAAGTTAGAGCTGAACTTTCATATTATTAAATCATGCCCTTCCAGTGTTTAGAGAAAATGTCACATACTTTGAGTTTGAGATAAATAATAATCATGATCTATGTCGAGTCAATTTATCTAGTTGATGTTGTAGACAGTGAGAAAATGACAATACTCTAGTGAGAAGCGAAATACAGAATTATTATTGTAGATTAAAGCCTGGCACCCGATATCATAGTTTTGTTTTGACTAGCGTTCTGTGGTAGAGGTTTCCTACTGGAATATTATAATGAAAAGTGTTTTTCTCATGATTGTGGAATGCAAAATCGCGCTTGTGTCATATAGCTCTCGCATTGATCTAATAATGCAGTTCCAATCATTGTTATCTTTGAATCGTAGTCTATGTAGAATAGTATTGCCTATTGAATTGCTTTATATTGTTAAAAATATGTTGCACTCTCAACTCTATAGTAATGATAGTTAGATTTCAATACATTCAGCAGAGTGAAAAAGTTTCATCCTTTACTATTATAATCAATGTGCTTCATATTTTACAACAGCAGAGTAACATAGAACCAATTAAAACTATGATGTCTTTTAAACGTTTTCCCTTGTTAGAGTTTGCCAGGAAAATAACCAGGGACTCAATAAAGTGATTGAAGTATTCAAGATTATTATACTCGGTCCGTCTTTAGTGCCTACTTAAAAAGTGGACACGCCCATATTGTTTTGTCCTGACTCTTGCCACAGTTTTAAAGACTCTTGCCACAAATCTCTATTAGTTATACATTTTGCTGAATTTCGGAATGATTAAAGAGATTTCTTTTGAAGAGGGCCCGCTTCAAATTGGATCCTACTATCAATCCAGAAATTCGACTCTCCAAATCATACAGAATGCCTCTATGGTAACATATCCTGATTAGATTTCTTTTTGCGTGTTTCACACCGTAAGGAGGGGGAGTGTGCCGAGCACTATTTTTAATTCAGGCCTTTTCCCAAGTTATAATAGTACATTTAATACACAATAGACTAGAACCATTATTGTAAGTGAGTTAGCGAAATAAATTATTTTCTCTCTCTATTATGAACGACCATGACTTTGAGTTTCCCATGATAGATATTTAAAAATTGTGGCTCCGAGTCGTCGAGGAATGTAGATTATGGAATTATCTCTAAAACTTAGCCTTCCTGTCGCGACATAGAGTGCGATAAGTTGGAAAACAGCAAGCATTGAAATTATAACAAACTACCGATTTTGCAGTTACTATTTGGTTCAAAGGCTCTAGAAGCCACGCGACGATTGGTCATATTGATTCCCTTCGCCCAATAGGAGACCTGTTTCTAAATACAGTAGTGGGGGATTCCCCAGCTGACAGACAAGATTACGTTTCGGAGGACACTTTGCTAGGAGCACTACGAGAGTAAAGATGTAGTCATTATGTTTCGCCCTTTTTGGGCAGGTTTACAAGTTTATTTCATTAGTTAATGTAGGAGCTAGTTTTATTTTTATTAAAGTTTAAATTTTCTAGTAGTGCCATGTCCTGAAAGGTTTAATTGTGTTTCTTCATCATGTACGAATAATTGTTTCTTCAAATAACCGCTAAGGTATGTAAAATAAGGTTAAAATATAATTTAGGGAATTTAATTGATTGAAACTTCCATAAGAGTATTGTATTAACAAAGCCTGTTATTTTTCAAGTTAATAATATTGATTGAGAATAATCCTTTTGATTTTATTAGTGATGGAAGATAATTATACATTTTTTTTCTAAAGAAGTATAGAAAGTTTTCAGTTATGTTACATTTGAGTTATTGTTTCTGGAGATATATTATCGTGAAGTATTGCTGAAAGTCAGGAAGATAGCCTTTAAATTGGAATGAAATTTTTAAGATTATGTTCATATTGAGTTTATGACATTTTACAATTTTATATTTTTCTGACTGTGTTTTCTCATGGCGTTAAGGCTTTTAACTGAACGCTAATTTATTAAATTACAACAGAACATTTGAATTATTTGTGAAGAAAGATCCATTAATTCTGATACAAAGAATCAGTAGTTTAAAGATAAAAATCTATATAAAATGAGGATTCAAATAGAATGAGAGAATTTAATTAATTGTAATCAATAGATAACTCCTGTTTTAGCTTTTGATGAATTGTAGGAAGAGTTAGAAATTAATGCTGTAATACATTTATTTACAGCGGTTCATGTCTGTCCCCAAACCAACTTCATGTACCACCCCTTTGGTTCCGCAACTATATGTAACACCGCTTCAAGACACCCGTTCAGACGACAGGTCTAGGGACGTAAGAGGACTTCGCCGTCAAGCCAAATTCAACCGGTAAAAGTTCACCGCCAAAAACAAGGTATTGTAACCCCGACGATAAAGCAACGTACAGACCAACGAAAGTGCAGTGTAGTGAAACAAAGTTCATTCGAGAATGTCAATCAAAAGTGGGGATTCAAAATTATTATGAAATGGGTTATATGGGTTACTATCGACGAAACTTGGGTTCAACAGGCTTTTCTTTCTTGAGTAATTTTATGTTGAAATTAACTTGTTATTTGATGACTGATATTGTTTGGTTTTGTGACGTATTGCTATCTAAACGGGGATAGTAATGCGCCCCCGAATCAGATGAAGAATGTCAACAAAGTAACATGATATTGTTGTTTCTGTTGTTCGATTTTAGTTGCCAATGTTTATTGAAGCTGTTTGTATTTTTCAATTATTTCAAATTGTAGTGTTATTCTATAGTAGAAACCTATTAAATCAGGCATGGCAAGATTAATTGAAGTTTTCTTGACTCTAGCCCGTTCACCTGCATGAATTAGGTATAGACTCAGGTGTTTTCTAGATGTGTCGGCCTATTTCTAAATTCTAAATTTTATTCAAAATTATCTTCTTTATCATCTTTTAAAAGGTCAGGCACAGTACGGTTTATTTTAGCTATCACAAAAAGTGTGTGCCGTGCTATGAATTTAGAAAGTTAATTTTGAATTTAGAATTTAGAAGCACACACAATATAACTTAAAAAAGGGACGCTGGATAATCATACCTAGTGCTAGAGAACGGGAAACCAGAAAATACAGGAGAGACAACGAAATAGAGAGAAGGTATCAACTATATTGTCACCTCTTACAGTTAAATTCAACAATTAATAAAACAAAAAGGAAGTTACATTATGAAAACCGAAAGTAAAATTACTAAATTTAAAAAGTTATTTCTGAAATAGATAATTCGGTAATAATCTACTCCGTATGCTCTACATTGAAAACGTTTTAGATTGAATCATAAGAAGCTTAAAGGACTCTAATTTCAAAAGAGCAATTATTGAAAATTATCATAGATATGTCTCAGAAGTTAATCATAAATGACAATTAATATTTTAAGAAAAGATCCACATATAATTCATAAAATTCTTAGAACATTAAATTTAGAACACACTTGGAAACTTTAAAACACTATCAAAACATTATCAAATATTAATGATCCCCAATAATAACTATTCTGTATCTTTATATCATGAAAGCTGCAAAGACAAACATTCCTCAAGTATCACATCATGGAATACTACCTTGGAAAAACTATTCAAAAAATATATGTCATCAAAACAAATTTAGAAAAGGTTAGGGTCCTTGAAACTTCATTTGATCCTTTACAACTTTAAGATGAGAATTATTTTAAAACATTAATTTAATCAATAAGGGACCTTTTAACATTTCGTATACTCATTCAACTTTTAGTAGCTTAGAAGATTATAATTATTTATAAATTTAAAGAAAACTGAAATTCCCAGCTGGATCCTTACAGAGAAAATATGGCCTCACATTTCAATGTAAAGATACAACCGAAAATCTATTACTCAAACCACATTAATAAAATTAATAATCTATCTATCCCCAATAATATCTCAAAATTACGATTTAACAAAAAGTCTAATTCCGCACGTTTTAATTGATTGAAAGTCTGTAGTCACTAAAACCCATTTTGTCACATCCGGAGTTCCTGGGACGTTCGTTTAATTTGGAAAAAAGTTGTTACCTCATAGCCGTTTCTTCAATTTGAATCTAGGCTCGGTGATCGAGCTCTACACGTCCAGATGGACAGGAGACAGCATACCCCAAGCTTCTAGGACGGCCATCGATTCAGAGGCGTCTCAGCGGCTTAAAGACACACGTTCATGAACCCGTGAATTGATGGATTTGTACGTTGATCCCATACTTGATGTTCCCGTACTTACACCGCTGTTAGAATAAAAAAATAAACTAGGATAATACAAATTAACTTAACTTCAGTTATATAATAAAATCAATCTACTTTAGGTTATATAAAACTCAAATCAATACTTATTACTTTGAAACATAAATAGACATTACCTACTTCAATCTCTTGATTTAATAGAATAGAATTTATTTGTAATCAGGGTTATGCCCTATTCACAAAGCGATGAGCTTTTGAGTACATAGTATTCCATAATAGGCCTACATAATTCACAAGTTGATTGAATTACTTCATAATAAGGTGTTTCGAATATTGTTGTTAGTTTAGTCAGTTCTCTTACATAAATTACATATATAGTGTAATTTAAAAGAATAAGTTACATGATAGGTGTTTCCTAAATCCTAAATAATCAAGAAAGCTTTTCATTAGAATCAAAAGACAAATAAAATCTTTAACAAAAATACTGATAGAACTCATAATAATATACTATAAACATCAGTCAATTTGGATTTAAACAACAGTAATAGAAATTTCGGTTAATAGCTTCCTCTTCAAAAATAATTTAAAATCAAAAATATCATTCTCAATTCCTTCTTCAGAATGGTACTCTACATTTCTACATATTACACTCAAATGTATCTATCACAACAAATTTAACACTCTGATGGAAGCTTTCATCGATAATCATTTCCTTAATTATATTATAAATCTATGACGTACCTTTAGTAGCGGTTATAGGAGGAAAATCTCCATAGTGAGGTGACAATTTGATACTCTCTCTCTTCTCAATTAAAGCAACTACTGAAGCGGAAAAACCAAAAAACGCTACTGGAACAACGGTTCCAGAGCCAAATACTAAAAAGGCCTAAAGCTGGCATGAGAGCCATGATTAACACAAAGTTCTGATCAGACTACATTTAGTACTGCTTATGTCGAAGGACAGACGCTGAGTGAATCCACTTCGCTTTTCTCGTCTTGAGGTGGACAGCTGTGTGATCGTCCATACTAGATAGACGTTAACCAACGTTAACTGTGATTGGGAGTTACTATTTTCTAGAAAAATTTCCACCAATAGAAAGGAACGTTACAACTACAATTTAAGATACATTCTCCCACCAAGTGACAGCTATTTTTCCTTGACAGCTATAAATTCCTTGCCTTATAAGGTCCTGAGCTCGACTGAACTTCTATGCACACACTTACAAAGTCGACACTACACAACGCAGAAAAGCAAGGGTCATGAACTAAGCTGTTGCTCCAGGAAAATTGTAGTTTTTCTGAGTACTACAACGTCTACACACACACTGACAGAGTCGACACAACACAACGCCGAAAAGCAAAACAGCAAAATCCATTTTCACAACAGGCTAACTTCTCAGGCTAATTCGCATAATTCGCATCACTCACAATTGTAACAATAAATATTGTTACAAGTGATGTTGTGATCTCACAATGTTTTCACCAGTCCATTAGCAATATTTCAACCTGAGATCCTTCAATATCAGATACTTTAAATATAAATTCTCAGGGTATAAGTTCGGCTGTCAGTGGAAGTTAGATAAATAATTTATCTTATGAACTTTGAGCTTCTATAATTCTTATTATGCTAATAATACTGATATTTAAATACATTAACTGAGCATATTTAATAATTTCAACTAGTGATATATAATTTAACATTCAGTTCTCATCTGTATTCTAAATAGGACTTTTCCCTTATTTATACTACTTGCGCAATTATGTTTAAATCAAGCTTGATTTTCAAGTAAAACCTTTGACGAGCTAGCTTTATGAAATTTCTATAATTCGTTGCACTGAGGGCCCTCTCAAGAAATTATTCTGTAACCCACATGCGTAGATTTTTCACAAATTTAAAGATGTGGCATGAATTCGCCTTGTGTGTTCTATGCCTTTCTGGTGGGCTGTTGTCATCCTTTCCAATGGGGATATTTAAATTAATAACTCATGTCATAGAGCGACTTCACTGAGTTAGTTAGGTTTATTACTTATTAAAAGTTTTTTTAAGATTTAAACTTTGGCAATAAATAAAAATTAATTTTTATAAGGGAATCAGTCTATTGCTCTCGTGATGGTTGGCATCTTGGTCGGTCTCTGGCAAGCAAGTGGGCAGTTGGTCTTCCCTTATTCTCCCTTATTCCCTTATTTTCGACAATACTTCTGTTTCTAAATTTGCATAAAATTTAAATATCTTCTCCTATTGGCGAATTTCAAATAATCCACAATGACGCAATTTAATACTGTCAAGTAGTCCACAGTATGAGAGCATATTACTATATTAAACATGAATATTTCTATCCTTAACTTCTATCTTATTCTAATTACAGTCTTTCATGCATTCTACAACAATTACAAATTTTTATATTTTTTTAATAAAGACCACATGGAGATTTTGAATCAAATATTTTTAGCGCCGAGCAAATACTGTACTCTGATTGGTAAACAATCAGATTCGGCTCAAGTATACAGAAGGTATTAATGCGCCTAGAAAAATTAGATCCTACTCCCCTTTATTTTTTATTATGTTTTTGTGATTTCTATTTTCTCACATATATCAATAAATATTTATACTTGCTTTTTAAACATTCATATCCTTCATTTTGCATGCTATTAGTTACAAAACCCTTTTGTCCTCGTCTCGAATGCTACCTACATGCAATTATTTTGCTAGCGAGTATCTGATTAAATTGTAGATGTTCAGCTTGACCGTTATTGATATTGCCAACAAGCGTTGTTCACATAGAACCTAACCTAACGATTTTCATTTCAAATTGTTAGCCATAATCTTAGCCTTTCTAGTCGTTATCGTCTTATCTATATATCTTTGACTGATAATACTATTGGTGACAGATATTTTTGTTTTTCTGTCTGAGACCTAATTATCCATTTCAATTAATGAAATTTAATTTTTATTGGTATCAAAATGTACCGTCAGAAAGTGTAAGAGACTTTCATTTTCCAGTGCTCCAAGGCGTTCTTATTTCATACATTACATGTTGAAATGTTGAATTTTTCCCATATTTCAGATTTCAGATTTTTTATCTCTTCAACCGCGCATTCTAGCTCAAAAGTGTAGAGAACTTTTATTTCTCAGTGTGTGTGATTAGTAGCTATGTTAGTGAGTGTAGCGAGTTCTACTGTTCTCCAAACTACTAGTTTCTGATTTATTACGCATTATGTTATTGAAATTCTAGTGCAAAAGTTTTGTGGGCCAATTTTGGGAAAATGTTGTTAGTAGGATGGAAACAAACATTTATTCATTCTCAAAAAAGACCGACATTAAAATAATCAAAGAATCAATTACAAAATTTGAAAACCTCTAAATCAAAGTGCTATTGTCTCCATGTATCCCACATGTTGACTCTCACTACTTTGAGCATCGCAAAACAAATGAAATTTTTCTGACAGTGTTTGCTCGAGACCTTTGCACTTGTAGACACACTTCTGACTACAAAAATGAATAAACTTCGACTACAAACCCACCTGCTTATGAGTGTTGAGTCAACAAATCAATTTTTCTCAACTCTCATCTCATATAAATACTGAGTGAAATGATATCACAATTTGGATAGGTATTTTAGCTAGCTGTTAAATGGATTAGTCTCATTGCTGGGACACATTCGATCACAATGCAAGTGAAGAAGATCACTCTTATCCTGCTACTAAGTGTAGTTATCTTGGTAAGTACTGTAGGTACTAGTGCAATATTATTTTCAATCAAATTTATTTGAACTCTACAAATCCCATCAAAAATTTGTAAATTTCATCTGCAAAACATGAAAAATATTACTCTTGTATGTGGGTTTGCTTGGTTTTGTAGCCTATGTGGGAAAATTATTGTTGGAACTATTTTTAAATTCATTCATTTCCAAAGAATTTGATTTCCATGGCAATCTTTTTTAGAACATATAAAGTTTAGGTTAACTGTTTCAAGAAGTGTTTAAATTTTTAGGAATACTTTGTGCGAGTATTGATTTGTTTCTCTATATGGCATCATTGTGATAAGTGTGAATCAGTTGTTGCTGCTATTGTTGTGAATCAATCATCAATTGTTGAATCTGAGAGACTTGTGCTTGAGTCATGGAAATGACGAATGATAACTGGAAGCGGTGATGAAGCCTAGGTTTATTAATTTCATAGGTCACTCTCAATCACTTCCATCCTACATTATAATTTTCTACCTTTAAAAAATTGTACAAGTTATTTGTTCCATCTGCGCTTGTAGTCTACAAGTATACATTTATTTCATTAAAATATAACATTGGATGGTATAATCATTTTCACCAATAATAAAGCAACCTTTGAAAATAAGAGTGCTTGTCATTAAAAAAAAACCATTGGATGGTATAATTCGCCGATAATAAAACTTTTATACACCTTTATTCGAGAACCTTCATTGAGTTCTGTGTAGGTTGGCTATATTTATTGTTTCTTGACAAAACCTTTTGTAATGAAAATACATTTATATTGAAATTTAGAAATAGCAGCCTTTGTAAAAATAAGAATGCTGGTCAATTTAATTAATCCAAAGGTTATACAGTTCGCTGCATGGCCATTTTTGTAACATTTCTCTTTAGGTTCACTTATTCTATAGAATAAAAAACTAAATAATAGATTAAATTGGTATTCACTTTCACAATCTAGTGATAAATGCACAGTTATGATTTGTTTCTAGTTCTGTATACCTATCTGTTGGATCAACTTTTGTTTCATCTTCTTAAATAAACGATGCACCCAATTTTTTCAACAGGCATCAGTCCAATCCATCTCAGCAAATCCTCTAGGAACAGATGTGGCAGCAGAGAACTATGAGTCCGAATTACTGAAAGAAGCTGTAATGGCGGACAGTGATATCGTACCATCCGAGGACCACCAAGTTGACACCAGATGTAAAAAGAAGAAGTATAAGAAGCGTCGCTGGTGGTGGTGGTGATAAATAAATAACAGTCAAGAATCTAATTTCAATGGAAAATTATAACTCTTAATAATAAAAAGCCCCCTTCAAACTTCTACTGTCATTTATTCTCCATCATTCAATTTCCTTTATAATCCACTAGCATGTAATCTGTGCTTTGCACTGGTGAAATTTTTGTCTTGTAAAATGCAATCTCCTTATAATTATACAGAATCCAGGAACATGAAAAATAATAGAACAATTATTATTCATCATTTTGTCAAAATCAAGTGGATAATCTTCATAGGAGTTGAATATTTCCAGGAAGAAAAAAAGGCGCCTGTTTCTCTCTCTGTTTTGTTTCCTTATGTTAATTTTTTATTTTGTAAAGGGTTGTGTGGCAGAGAGGACCAGGGTCCTAACTCCGCCCTAATAAAGGCAAATAATCAATCAATCTTTCTACTTTCCTTTACTCTCCTGTTCATGATTTCCTTTTCAAATTATTCTCTATTACTCTCCACTACTCCTATCACTTGGAACTTTTGTGCTCCAGAGGCATTCATTACAATTTATGCGCACTAAAAAGAAAATTCACTCCAAAAAAATTAAAAAATCTGAGTTACCGCACACTAGAAATAGAAGAAATCAGAACCCGCAAATCCCAAGCGACTGAATACAGAATCAACTTTCGAATGGACCTCGCCAGGATTTCGCTCTGTTGCTGAGAAGGGACTTTTCCCAAACAATATGATGTCCCTTCAATGCAATAATGCTATATTGGAGGGGAGAGTTGGTGGTGTGAGTGTGTGTGGATGGGTGCGAATTGTAGAGAGAGAGAGAGAGAGAGAAAAAAGAGAGAGTGTGAGCGAAAGGGATGAGAGAGCAAGCGTACAATTCTCCAGACCCCGCCGATTTCTTTCCAGCGAGAGAAACAGACCAGGATCAGTCCGTTTCGAACCGTCGTTCGGATTGGTTGAGCCGCAGATTATTGCAGTCTTGTCGCGCTCCGTAATAAGCGCGTTAACAACGCATGCCAAACGTTTGCGTCTCGTTTTGTTCGAAAGTATTTTCGATGAACTTTGTTCATGAAATTTATTGTTGTTAGTTCGCCTTGAATTTTCATCGATAAAAATGTTACGTCGTCGCATTGGTTTGTTGATTTCCACTGTGTGTATTCTACTGCAGGTCAGTGACTTAAAGTACTTTGAAATTGTAAAATGTTTATTGTTTGAAATAAACTACTGGTATATAATTATATTATGATACAATTCAAGGAGACGGATGTACATATTTTTCTTTGCAGATTGAAGAAAAAACACTTAACACTACTATGAAGAAAGCTGCACTTATACAAACAACCAAACTAACGATAGATTTTTGTAGTCGCCAGAATCCTTCAAGGCATGAAATTTGGAAGCAAGCTTTTTTGTCTCTATTATCTCTATTGCACAAAAAGTTGTTTTTTGATGTTCCACCTACATGATTTTCATGTGGATTCCATACTCTTGCGATTCAATTATCATTCATATTGATCTATTCTATCAATATTATTTAGTAACCGCTTCCTCACATGTAAGGACTTTTTGCGCGTGTTGGTTCTGCATGAATATTTTTCTATTAGAACAGAGTTTGATAGAAACTAATTTAAAGTATATGTACAAAATGTTTAGAGACTACGTTTGAGGTGAAGAATATTTTACTGACGTTAAAGAAAACCTATTGCAATAGGCTCCGTCCAAAATTAAAGTAATCTTAGAATTTAAATAATAAGTCAATAGTAATAGATTATTATAAAGTAAATGTGTTAAGGAGATGTGTGGAATATTGAGTTATTGAAAAAAAATTGTAATCTCCAATGATTGATAATATTACTTATCATTATTAACACCTTTTAGTCAGAGCTTTGCATGTGTGGTTGAACATGAACTACGGTATGAGCCATTAAAGAGTAATCGTTATGATTCTGAGTAAAAATGTGGTTGATTCTATTGATATATATTCTCCAGCCAAACACTATTAGTATTCATTAAAAGAAACTTATCATTGAGAATAGTTTCAAGTTGAATTTAAGTTTTACATGCGTTGTTTTTTAGCTCCAAAGTTTTGTCGTATGCACAATGGTCAATAACTCTCCACAGAGATAACTTGGATGATTTTACTTCAAGATATGGAAATATATATATATATATATGACTCACCCATTATTCGGTAATTTCATAGGAATATGGAAAAGGATAGATGTGAGTGGAAATCCAACAGCTTTATGAACTTTAACTGAGTTAGTATTCAACACTACTGCAATATTGATTATAAAAAAGGACTACCGTATCTAATATTGTATTTCTTCAAGTCAATACTGTAGTTCAAAGCATCCAATTTGAGCGAATTATGGTCATCATTTTATTTCAAATTAATTATTTCATCCAAAAAGTTACTTTCTAGACTCTCGTTATAATGTTCAGTCAACGAGAAGCCAACTTGACTCTTGCAGAGCTATAAGATCCATGAAACTCTGTTCTCTACACAATTGTAAAAAATTCAGTGAAAAATTTTATTTATCTGTTTTTTTGTCAAGTTCAAGTGTTTATTAGTTGATCAGTTGAATCGATTTCTGTTTAAAGTTATTGGTGAGGATGAGTACTGTTATCATTGGAAATTGTTGAGGAAAAATGTTGTGAAACTTCCTATAATAGGCGGTACCTAATCAGCAAAAGTTCAAGAAGTCATCAGATTATCAAGGATTACTCTGATTAAGGAATGTTTTCTTACTGTACTGCATTGAGTTTTTTTGTATTTTTGTACTCTTGAAATGAACAAGAATAAAATCATTGTGGGCTGATCCTTATAAGAAAGGCGAACTGTTTTAAAGTAACAGGTTTATGAGGAACTTGTTAACGTTTCTCATACTCCCACTTACGACCATGAATTTCCAGTGCTTTTGATTTGAACTAAATTTACAACGCTGAAATCTCACTTATTAAAATATATAAACAATCACACCTATATCAGGGCAGGCAAGCAAGCTTGCCTCCAATGTTTTCTCCAACCTACTTCAACGCAGGAATCATGCCGGATTGGATTAATTTAAAATTAATGATTCAAATGGGAAAAAGTACTTCATTTAAATATAAGTTTTAATAGTGGAGAAATAAGATCATCATCACAATGAATTTTGTTGTGTTGTTGGATTACATTTATTTATTACAAGCAATTTATGAGGAATTGAATTGATACGCAAACGCTGGACAGTATTTTAATACTAATCGTTTGTATAAGATATAAAGTTTTGCAATTCCACCTTGAAATTGGAATACTGTGCAGAAAATCAAATGAAATCTATTGTGAATCTGTAGCAGGACACATGTGATAAGTATAAGAATGTTTATTATAAGTTAGGTATTGGAATGTGAATGTGAAGGTATGTGTAGATAATATCGGAAATAATGTAGTCGATCATATAATGAAGCGAATCAAGTATAATTCATATCAACAAACATACTGGACGGATATTATATCACACATCATATCAGTCACTATCGGTTTGTTGTGAAAAGGAGCCAGAAATCTGTGACAGGAAGAAACGATTATTTGATGTGTTTGGTTTCTACAAATTATGTTTGTCAACTACAGCACCACTATCCATTCACCACAACTAATACATTATCGTATCTTTTCCACGTGTTCCATTGTCGACTATCTTCACGAAATAGCTATTCAGACCACTGCTAGCTAACGTGGCTTATTGGCCAATATTCTAAGATTACTCTGAAATAGAAAGTGAAAATCTTTAGGTGACAATGAGCGGATAGGAAGAAAGCAGTCTGAATCTTTCCGATTGTATTTTCACCGTGAAATTCTTCGGCTACTAATGCTTTCCGAACGTTTAGAGCTATCCAAATCTTGAACAATACCAAAATGCAATCAGAACTTTTCTGGTGTGATAGTCACATTAATACTATTAAGTACAGAATGACAGTATCCATTGAATAGCATAGCATCAGCATCAAACTGTATGGCTGTTGGGCTTGTGAGAAGAGAGTTATTATTGAAAAGTGGTACCTACTTCATTCTCGTTTTCTTTCTTTAGCTATTAACTTGATTCAAAATGAATTTTTCTTTATTCAGTGTTGTTGATGAGGATCAGAGGGAAATGACATTGAGAAGTTTGGTTGCTATTGTCTGCAATAAATGTTCTGAACCGACACAAATGATGATACATCTTGAAAAAGTTTTATATCTAGCTGGTGAAGAATAGGATATCATGTTGGATCACACAAATTCAAAGATAAAATCAACATCAAATATACAGGAACCTTTCAGTGCTTGATAATATAGATAACATATCCTTCCTAAACACCTTCTAGAGTGAAAGTTGCTCTGGTTCCCGAAAATTATTGCTAAAATCACAGCACAAATGGAAAACTCTTCTATCACTCTAGACTATTTTATCAAAGAAAACTTCTCAGATGATAAACCTTCCCTTGATAAACCTATTCGATGATTCAACATTGAAGAAGTAGAAAGTAATGCAGGTTCTTTATAAAACTCCACTAAGATATTTCATGAGATCCTCATTTGAGTTTTCCCATTGTAAGTTTAGATCTTTGTTATAAAAAGTGATAAAATAACGACTTGAGACTGGAAATCGTCAGTCCTACTCTCAAGAGACTGCTGAATAAATTCAGGATGAACAGTGTTTCCAGGCGGAAAGGACACTCTGTGATGGATGACTTGAAGAGTTCCACTAGCAACTTTTTATCATCGCCAGTTCTCTTCTTCCCCGTCCCATTATTTTGAAACATTTCCTTTCTTCATTTTAACGCTTCTTCCACGCAGATCATCAAACATTCGATGATGTGTAACAATTCAATGGAAAAACTTGAGTCATCAATGGGAAATGGGGAAAGTTCATGATGCGCGGAATTTAAAAAGTCAAAATCTAAATAGAAGAAGAATTCCATCAAATATTTCTAGACAGGAATTTGAAAAAATAGCCAATAAAAATAAATAAACCGCCTTAAGCTAAATAAAGATCTCAGTTTTTATTTGGGTCACATTATTAACTTATCATTCGCATTTGAATATATCCTTCTTCTACATGGTTGGATCATTACGTATAGCCTGTGGAACTATTAATAATTTAATTCGAACTGATTGATGGATTTGACACTTAAAATAACTCTCCAAAGTTTAAACATAATACTCAGAATTTAATTATCAGGTGACTCCATAATATAAGGAGAACTTTTATAGTAATAATTGTGAGGATATGTCATATTTCAACACCAATCTGAATTCTGGATTACATATTGTTAAGAGTTAGATTGGTGTTGAGATATGACATATCCTCACAATTATTACTATGAAAATTTTCTTTATATTATGGAGTTTCCTGATAATAATTATATTTTGAGTATTATGTTTAAACTTTGGAGAGTGTAAAATCCATTGATCAGTTTGAATTGAGCTCATACTACTCACTATTAATATTTCTACAGGCTATAAGTAGTTCTATAGTAGTTATTAATTGAACCTTTTGTTAAAGAATTGTTGAATTTGAGCTAAGCGATGGACTATAGCTGAGAAAAATGTAAGAGATAATGCTAAAGAGAAATATGTACTCTCTATTTTGAATATATAAATAGTAAATGAATGGTGAGAAATTCTGAACTTTAGCGTTATAATAGCAACGGAGAAAGAATAGTAAAATAGGAGATGTATCATTTTTGCTGGAAGAAATAAAAAATAGCTTGACACCTAGACGACAATTTAGTGGTGAAAGTGGTGAGTAAAACCACAGATATTCCGTAAACTACTGTGACTAAAAGCTTGCATCTCTATATATTATATCTCTCTTATATTTGTATAAAAAGCAGCTTTGATCATTAAAATCACTGGAGGAACCAATTTGCATATTTTAAGCCTAATATTTCATACTACACAGAGAGTGAAATTCATCCAAATTATTCGAAGTAATGATGGATGTCTCAAGCATTCGTTTTGGAACTAAATATTTTATTCGCCTCCATTTGGACGGCAAGTTCCACTTGCATCGAATTTTCAACTTGTGAAAGCAATAAGTTTTTTGCATTAAAGTATATAGGTATGTATTATTCATTTTTTTCTATTTCATTCTTGATCGATGATTGAGAGCGAGTGAATCAGTCTGGTACGAAGAAAATGGGTGGGAAGGGAGTTGAGGAAATTGGGATTGGGAGGGAAGAGAAAAGGAGAAAAATGACGTTAATATGGAGTGGAAAATGACGAATCGGTGGCATAGGTGAGAAAGTAAAGGAAAAATATACTTAAAAGCAAAAAGAGTGGAAAAGTAAGAGAGGATAGAAAGTTATTTTATAAGGGCAAGATGATAAGAAGTCCTTTTGGATTGGTAAATTGGGTATGGCAGTAAAACTGATAGAAAAAGGGCGCCAAGTATGGTTAGGACAATTATTAGAGATGGCGAAAAGAATATATAATTGGAACCCACCAGGTCGGGGTAAAGAGAACCTCCCGAATAAAATTATGGACGAAAATGGTGATTCTGATGAGGTTAACCGGAATCTGAATGAGGAAGACAGGATAAAAAATAGGAGAAAATGGCATATGGGATGCGAGAGACGGCTAAGGTTGAAATCAAAAGTCGCTCATATAAATAAATAGGAGAAGGAAAAGGAGAAAGGAGGAGAAAGAAGACAAAAATAGGGAAGAGGAAGAAAGACAGAAAAAGATTCAAGAAGAGCATCGCCGATCAAGAATGAAGAGGAATGTTGATGAAAAAGAGAAGGAAGGAGTTGGAAAATGCTAAGAAGGATGAGAAAGAATTTACCACAGGAAGAAGCAGGAGCAATATCAAATCAAGAAAAATGGAGTCATCAAATTTCTAACCGTCATCATTAGACATACCATTTTATTCCCTCCTCTATTTATTGATTTGATTCATTTCCTTTTTCGAACTGACAACAATTTGTGA
Source organism: Nilaparvata lugens (assembly GCF_014356525.2). Classification (NCBI taxonomy): domain Eukaryota; kingdom Metazoa; phylum Arthropoda; class Insecta; order Hemiptera; family Delphacidae; genus Nilaparvata; species Nilaparvata lugens. Next base: position 45,865,455 of record NC_052513.1, on the reverse strand, counting down.
AAAATCAATTCCAAGTGTGAAATTAGCAATGTGATGAGAGGAATCCTCCGAGCGTCAGGTGCAAAATCATCTCCAGCGGATTCAGTACACCACAGATACAGTGAGATTCATTTGAGGCGGTCAGCATTGGTTCAATATGAAGCATCAATGTAATAATACATGGGATGCCAACAGTTTAAAATGAATCTGACCCGACTATAGACTAAGAACCAACTCGTATTGATAATAGCACAGATACTCATACAAGCCTTCTTGTCTGTGATAATAGCTGCTTGATCCATGAAAACGCGTTGCCCGCAATTCCAACAGGAAATCAGTAGAATGGAATATCGATAATAGAACTTGGATTGAGGCTCGATTGAACATCTTTCTGGTAACTAACAAAAACGAAAAAGAGAAATGATTCCTGTAAGATGTGATCACGTAGATAGGATTCTCGTAATGCAATATCTATAGGTAAGTCTCAGGTACATGCTAATTCTGGTGGCTATGGGATGAGCTAACTGTAGGTACCTCATCAATAACAATTTGCGTATTCCATCAGTAGGCTCAATAGTTTTGCAGCCTGGAAAGCGAAGAAAATTCTCAACTAATAATTACCCTTCGACATGGTGTATACTGTATAGCATCGCATAATCTGAAATTAAAGATTTCATCTTTTTTCTTTCCATTATGTTCATGTGATACCTCAGTCCTAGCAAGATCTCATTTTATCTCAGTTATCAATGAAGTATACATTTTTTTTCAAAGATTTGAATTGCATACTAACAGTTTTGTTGCAAAAGGGTGAAAAATCTGCCCATATTGAGTGAAACCCCTTTCAATTATACTAGATACATCTCCACCTTCTTTCAATAATATTAAGTGGATTGTGATCAAGATACAATATTACTAGTAGGATTACATGGAGATAATTGTGATTGCCAATTGATCACGGCAGACGGCATTCAATTCATCCATCCATCCAACAAGTAACAATGAGTCAACTTCTCCAGAAAAGAAGATTCAATCCATTCATCCAGTCATTCAATAATCCCTAAAAATCATCACCCACATATTTTAAGAATACGGTAGGAAGGCTTCTAATAATGAGATGTGAGTGAATCCAATTATCGAATTCCAGCCGACTGTGGAGCACTAATGACACGAACGGGAGCAGACATTTATTCAATCGACCATCAATCAGTGGGCTAATCCCCGCAGCAGACAATGGTGGGCGCTTGATTCATTGGCGCGTTTTTTGGGTCGACGAGTCAACCGCAAGCAATGCATGATGGAAAAATGGCACGGCACTGCGTTTTCGTGTTGTGGCCATTTGCTGGATGCTGGCTACCACTTCCTCACGACGCGACGCGATGACAGTGCGTTCCGGATTCGTCTCGTACGACCACTTATCTATCACACTCTCTCCCAATGTGTTTCGCCTTGCATGTCTGCTGCCTACAACAGCTGTTGTGCTTCATTTTTTAATTGTTTTCTGATGTTCTTTGTAGTTCTTAAATCATAATTTCGATGAAAAGTACTGCAAAAATGCCCTAAAATCAACAAACTTTCGAAGTTCAAACTTTTGAGTGAGTTTTTGTTTTCAATTTGTTTTTGTAATTTGGCGGAGAGATCATCTCGTATAAGCCAATGCTCACATGAATAATATTAACAAGACATTCACCGATATATTGGACTCAGATATCAAAGAATGTTTGATTTTCACTTCCCACAAACTACAGAAAAATCATTTTATTGAGAATAGAGTCAAAGACGATGGTTTTTGCATGTCAACTTCTCTCTCTTTCTCTACCTCAATTTCAATTGTAGCACATCTTCCAATATCATTGTAATATTGTCAGGCTACAATTTTATAGG